>NC_086455.1:78356187-78641187 GCF_028390025.1 Pseudophryne corroboree | reverse complement strand
ATGCTAACGTGTAACTAGAGATGCTCAAAAAAATGTAAGTAATGTTTTAGAAACCAGTTCAGTACAAACATCTCAAAATTCACCAAGATTTTAAAACACATACAAAGCATTCAAGCTTAAATTGATACATTAAAAAAAGTTCCACATTGCAAACTTTGTACATACAGCAGTAGTGTTTGCAGTTCCTATGAAAACGGTATAAAATGTTACTTTAAAAATAGAATTTAAATAGTGTTTAAACAATAAAAAAAAAAATACAGAAATTAAATTCAGACGCAAAAATAATGACCAATCTTAAATAATAAATACTAAAAATTAAGATTAACCTGATGGTCTCTCCTTCTAGAAACTACAATGCTCCCACAAGGCAACTTTGATTACTCTAAAACAGATATCCTTTAAAAGACAGAGTGCATACAATTAAAAAAATATTCCATAATGCAATATTCAAAATGACATAGAATAAAATACCAATATAATAATGATTTTATATAATATATATTATAGGTTTGTTTTTTCTTTATTTGTTGTTGGTGGGCTTGATATAGGGGGTTGCACCCCGAAACGTTGCCCCAATACAGACTTGTGTTTATTTAAGCCCCTGAGTGCCGTTCCTTTCTCATGGATATGCAAATGGCATTTTGAACTGGACACCGGAGCAGTATTTAATTTATAAAGAGTGCCGACAAAAGCTGGATAATATATATATATATATATATATATATATATATATATATATATATATATATATATATATATAATTTGTAATCGAATCGGCACTCCCATGTCCGTTTTAAATAGGCACCGGTGCCTCCTCCCAAAAGAGGCTATTGCATAAGTAAAGAAGAAGGAGCGGCACTCGGCGTCTTAAATAGCAAAACCTGTATTGAAACAACAACCGGATAACCAACGTTTCGGGGCTCACATGCCCCTTTGTCAAGGTGTACAACAGTAAAAAGAGAACAAAACATACCTTTATAGTGTGGAAGAAGCCCCATGTGTGCACTTAGCCGGCGCCAAACGATTCCGTGGGTCGGCGCTGTCGGGTGACGTCATCAGTGCGCGGCCGCCCGGTGCCATAGTAACTAGGCAAGCGTCGTTGCCGCATTGGATTATGGAGAATGTAGTGCGCTGTGACGAGTGATACTTATCTACCAGACCCCGCACCAGTTAAAAAACACAAACCCAACAGTATACATGCATTAGCGCTTCTAAAGTAAATCAACTACTGTAACCATACCAACATTTTATGTAACCTGAGCGCCAGTGTTTTGAATATTAATCCCATATTGGGAGAACACTGTTACATATTATAGATAGATGAGCGCGGTGTCATCACCAATACCTGCTGGGGTTGAGTTGCGAAAAAGAATGTGATTAAAAAAGAAACGTTAAAAGGGTGTTTTAAGGAAGAGTGTTTTTAGAAAGTACCCAGGAGGAGAACACTGTAAAAATAGAAGATACATAGAACGATTTCAATACTTAAAGGCATATAGGAAAGGCATGAAAGAAACAGCTCTTAGGGAGACATATATAGAAACACTGTCATAGTTGACAGGCATGATGGAGTCCACAATTAGCTTTTCACTTATGTGTGAATAAATTCCACGGCATCATCTCGTTTAGTCCTCCTGGGCTGATGGTTCCCAAACGGCGAATCCATTTGGCTTCTAATCGAAGGAGCCTTCCTTCCCGGTCACCTCCCCATAGTGACTTTTCCACATGGTCAATGACCATATGCTTGAGGTCCCTAATGGAATGTCCAGCTTCCAAAAAATGCCTGGCAACAGGCTGGTCAGGTACTTTCCCCACAGTGGCTTATTTAATTGCAGACCGGTGGAGGGCCATTCGTTCCCTCATAGTTCTGATGGATTTGCCCACATACACCAAATTGCATGGGCAAAGTATAATATAGATGATAAATGAAGAAGTACACGTGAGTACATGTCTGATAGAAATATCACGGTCTTGATGTGGATACTTAAACGATGGTCCGGTGAGCATGTGGGAACACGTAGTGCACTTAATGCACTTATAGCACCCAGGTGTTTTCGACAGAAACCCAGGCAGGCACTCTGCCTTCTTATTGAAACCTGTCACATCAGTGTGGACTATGATGTCCTTAATGTTGCGTCCTCTAGTAAAACAGGCCATGGGGCATTTACTCTTGAACGAGAGGAGAGCTTTGTCTGAGGCAACAAGCGGCCATAGGGCTCTGGAGGCACGTGGAATAACTGCACTTGTGGTGTTGTACTGAGTGACAAACGGGATCAACTCCCCTTTGGATTTCTTGGTATCAGAGGAAAGTAACTTCATTCTTGGTATTGCCATGACCTCTAATTTCTGTGCCTGTAATTTCCTGTGGTCGTAGCCCCTTCGTAGAAATTTAGTGATTAATCTGTCGATTTCCTCTTCCAGTTTAGAGCGGTCACTGGTGATTCTGGCTATTCGTATCATCTGTGATCTTGGGAGTCCATTAATTAAGCCTTTAGGGTGGTGGCTGTTGGCTCGAAGCAAGGTGTTTTGATCTGTGGGTTTGGTATATAATCCTGTATGGATTAGTCCATCTCTGATAGTAGTATCATTGATAGAATACGTGAATCTGATGGATGACTCTCGGGAATTTGCTGTGGTCATTAGTGCTTCAAAAAGAGCTTGGGGGCCAGTCCACATGATGAACAAGTCATCTATAAAACGCGTATATAAAAGAATATACTTGTCCATTTCTGGATCCTTGAAGAAAATTTCGACCTCCTCCCTGAACATAAAGATATTAGCAAAGGATGGGGAGACATTGCTCCCCATCGCACACCCCGTTCTCTGGCGAAAAAATTGACCATCAAAAAGAAAACAATTATGAGTAAGAATTAATTCTAGCAGATCTAGAAATAGCTTGTGGTCCAGGTCTCTCACTTGTTCTGTCACGAGAAATTCTTCCATCGCTTGTAGGCCTTGTTGGTGGGGGATACTGGTGTAGAGACTGCATACGTCTACTACACACATAATGGTGCCTGGTGGTACACAAGTCACTGTGGAAAGACGTTGGAGAAAACAGGTAGTGTCCTTTATGAATCTTTGATGTCCAAGGATAAATGGTTGCAGAATGTTATCTAAAAAAACTGAAATAGGTTGAAATATGGAATTCCTGGCTGATATTATTGGACGACCTGGTGGGCACTGGAGGTTTTTGTGAGTCTTCGGCACCGTAAAGAAGATAGGGACTTCAGGGTGGTCCTGGGTGAGAGCCTTAAGAAGTTTAGGAGAGATGAGGGCCCGAGTACAGGCTGTTTTCAGCATGATGTCTACCGCTGTTTTATATTCGACTGATGGATCTTGAGACAATCTTTCATACGTAGACTCATCATTGAGTTGATGGTATGCCTCTTTGAGATAGTCACTCAGGTTCATGACTACTGTCCCGCCCCCCTTGTCGGCGGGGCGGATGACAATGTCTTTATAAGATCCAAGTTGCTTAAGTGCCACTTGTTCCTGTCGAGACAAGTTGCAATGGCTTTCGGGTTTCGCCTGTTGGTACTTAGACACCGAGTCATTAATCAACCGTATATATGATTTAATGGAGGAGTTGGTTGAAGGTGGATCGAAGGACGACAATTGCCTAGAGTTAATGAAGTTACTGTGTGACATCTCCTGTTCATTCAATGTATTACCTGGTCGTTGTGCTTGAAAAAATTCCTGTAGCCTAAGTTTATGGGCAAAACGATGGATGTCCACTTACCAGGTTAAATCGTCAAACCTGAATGTAGGCACGAATGAAAAAGTTCTTTCTCCAGAACTGAAAGTTCATGAGGGGAAAAAATTCTGTTTGATAAATTGTACACTAACGATTCCTCCTTGTAGTGGCTCCTTTTGTCCCTTGCCCATTGCCTGCCCCTGCGGGTGGTCTGTCTCTTCTGCCTTTTTCTTTGGAGGCGGAGCTGGCTTGTGCTCCCTCTAAAGGGACACGTGGTGTATGGGGGGAATCTTCAGTCTCCTGTGGAGTGATCTCATTCTCACTATTTGAAGTAGCGGACATATGGGACTGTGCCTCCCGTCTCCTACACCAACTGTGTTTAGCTTGCGCATTGTAAGGAGTTTTAGTTCCTTGTTCACCGCCCATCAGCCATCTATAAACACTGTTATTATCATAATCTTCCTTAACTATGGAATATTTATTCCTTTTAAATTTAGTTAAGTCTCTTCGATACGTGTCACATTGTGTCTGCAGCTTAATGAGCCAGTCTTGTTGGGTGTCACTGCGCAGAGCTTGGAGATGCTCCCTTTTCAGTTGGCTAATTTTTAGAGGTCATGGCAATACCAAGAATGAAGTTACTTTCCTCTGATACCAAGAAATCTAAAGGGGAGGTGATCCCGTTTGTCACTCAGTACAACACCACAAGTGCAGTTATTCCACGTGCCTCCAGAGCCCTATGGCCGCTTGTTGCCTCAGACAAAGCTCCCCCCTCGTTCAAGAGTAAACGCCCCATGGCCTGTTTTACTAGAGGACGCAACATTAAGGACATCATAGTCCACACTGATGCGACAGGTTTCAATAAGAAGGCAGAGTGCCCACCTGGGTTTCTGTCAAACACCTGGGTGCTATAAGTGCATTAAGTGCACTACGTGTTCCCACATGCTCACTGGACCATCGTTTAAGTATCCACATCAAGACCGTGATATTTCTATCAGACATGTACGCACGTGTACTTCTTAATTTATCATCTATATTATAATTTGCCCATGCAATTTGGTGTATGTGGGCAAATCCATCAGAACTATGAGGGAACGAATGGCCCTCCACCGGTCTGCAATTAAATAAGCCACTGTGGGGAAGGTAACTGACCAGCCTGTTGCCAGGCATTTTTTGGAAGCTGGACATTCCATTAGGGACCTTAAGCATATGGTCATTGACCATGTGGAAAAGTCACTAAGGGGAGGTGACCGGGAAGGAAGGCTCCTTCGATTAGAAGCCAAATGGATTCACCGTTTGGGAACCATCAGCCCAGGAGGACTAAACGAGATGATGCCGTGGAATTTATTCACACATAAGTGAAAAGCTAATTGTGGACTCCATCATGCCTGTCAACTATGACAGCGTTTCTATATATGTCTCCCTAAGAGCTGTTTCTTTCATGCCTTTCCTATATGCCTTTAAAGTATTGAAATCGTTCTATGTATCTTCTATTTTTACAGTGTTCTCCTCCTGGGTACTTTCTAAAAACACTCTTCCTTAAAACACCCTTTTAACGTTTCTTTTTTAATCACATTCTTTTTCGCAACTCAACCCCAGCAGGTATTGGTGATGACACCGCGCTCATCTATCTATAATATGTAACAGTGTTCTCCCAATATGGGATTAATATTCAAAACACTGGCGCTCAGGTTACATAAAATGTTGGTATGGTTACAGTAGTTGATTTACTTTAGAAGCGCTAATGCATGTATACTGCTGGGTTTGTGTTTTTTAACTGGTGCGGGGTCTGGTAGATAAGCATCACTCGTCACAGCGCACTACATTCTCCATAATCCAATGCGGCAACGACGCTTGCCTAGTTACTATGGCACCGGGCGGCCGCGCACGGATGACGTCACCCGACAGCGCCGACCCACGGAATCGTTTGGCGCCGGCTAAGTGCACACATGGGGCTTCTTCCACACTATAAAGGTATGTTTTGTTCTCTTTTCACTGTTGTACACCTTGACAAAGGGGCATGTGAGCCCCGAAACGTTGGTTATCCGGTTGTTGTTTCAATACAGGTTTTGCTATTTAAGACGCCGAGTGCCGCTCCTTCTTCTTTACATATTATATATATATATATATATATATATATATATATATATATATATATATATATATATATATATATATATATATTATATATATATATATATCTCCACACCACTAGGCTACAGCAGGGGCTATGTTGAAGATGAGACCAGCGCTCCATTTAGGCAAATTTAATGTCTTTTAAGTCATTTGTGCAAATTCAACATGTTAAGCAGAGACAGATCAAATGAGCATATCATATTAGCGTTTCTGACACCTGGGGTCCTCTTACCACCCCAGTCACAGCTCCCAACAGCTGTTTCGGTCCATGCCGACACTCCGCTGATGATTGCATGGACCGAAACAGCTGTTGGGAGCTGTGAATGGGTTGGTCAGACTCTCAGAGGAACCCAGGAGTTGTGAGAAACACTAGTATGATATGCTCATTTTGATGATCTGTCTCTGCTTAATAAGCTGATGTTGCACAAATGACTTAAATGACATTAAATTTGTCTAAATGGAGTGCTGGTCTCATCTTCAACATAGCCCCTGCCGAAGCCTCATGGTGTGAATGTTTCTGTATTTTACGACTGGAGGAGGGAGGAGGAGGAGGGAGGAGGAGGAAGGAGGAGGAGGAAGGAAGGAGGAAGGAGGAGGGAGGATGAGGATATTTATATAGCACTTTTCTACTAATAGGACTCAAAGTGCTTTACTTTTGCCTATTACAGCTCAAAATACAAAACAACCTTAACAGTAGATATTAGTGAAATGCGTGAGTAAATAGAGAAATCTTGAGTCTATTTTTGAAGGATTCTAGAGCAGAGGCTTCTCGAACTGTGCAGGGAGGAGAGTTCCATAGAGTTGGAGCCACAAAGCTATAAGCTCGACCCCCAGAGCAGGACAGTAAGGAATCAGAAGCTTCTTCAAGTACCTTGAGCCATGGTCATGTAGGGCTTTGAAAGCGAGTAAGCCAATCTTGAAAACGATTCACCATCTTACATGTTAAATGTTGGGAGAGACTATGCGATTTATAGCCATTAGATTCAGTCTATGTTCAAGGAATCTAACATTTAAGTAACGTGTGGTTTGGCCAACATAAGGAACCCTACATATACTGGTGATTAAATATATAATAAAGGTTGACAATCAATTTTTACTTTTGACTTCAAAAGTCAAACCCATAGAGCTAGAGCTAAAACTAAGTTTTAAGTTTGATAAAATTGCATGTTATCACATTTATAACAGCCTACAGATTTGAAAATGGGGCAATTACCACCCACAGCACCTGAATCATGAGGTGCGGTGGTGGACCCCAAATGCCTAGGTACTAAATAACTGTAAGATTATTTGCTTGTTTGAAAACCATCTTGGGAATATCACCAAGACATAATGATAAAGATTGAACTCATCTGGACTGATTAAGAACTAATGATTGGTGATGTTTTATTGCTTACTTTTTTATATTGATATTTTATTACATGTAATTTTGACTATTACAGGTTTTTAAAAAAAAAATGGTTCTTCGTATGCTCTCTCTATAAAGGATATTTATATTAGTTAAAAAAAAGAAACATAATAATGCCAATTTAAATGCGAATAACATAGCTTTAGTATAAATCCAACAGGAAAATAGCATGCATTGTTCCCAGTGTGCCAGACGTGAGGATGCATCGGAATGTGAGCAGACGGGCGCAGTGACTATAGTGATGAATCATTCAGAAGTCATCAGATGATGCACGTATAGTACTCATGTCATCTCAACTGAGCAGAACGCATCTACCTGGCATTAGAAATATATACATAAAAAAAGAAAATAACTAATAGAAAAAGGTGACATTCTAAACATGTCCTCAAACACTGTCAAAACTCACAAGGTTAAAGTTTAGTTAATGGCAAGCAGGAAGGAAGCAAGGTCAGAAAGGAAGTGTGTGCAACCTCTACTAACTTGTTTTACTGCAAACGTGAAAGCAGTACATCACAGCATCTCCTATCATTACAGTGATTTACAGCGCACATTCTATTAAAGCACAAATCAATCAAACAAAAATTAAACAGGTACGCCAATGGCCAGAGCAAGGTTATCATTATGTTACTGCTTAGGCAGGGTTTATAAAGGTGAAATACAGAACATGTCTAGAAATTATAGGAACACAAAGCCTGCTTTATCCTGAACATGTACATAAGTGCATACTTCACTTTGTGGATAACCAGTACCTGACAAAAAGTCATATTACTGCAATTATACACACTGCGCAATAGAAAATAAAGTGAAACAAGTTTTTTTTATATGGTTTTAAAATCAGATCCAAGAAACTTTTACAGTCTACCATTACCTTACCTTAAGGTTAAAAAAAAGTGTGTTTGTGCACAAATAAACCACAATATGCCAGAAACATAATACGTTAATTTTGCAACACCAGTACACTTGCAAAATAGCAATTAATTGCAGTGTAAACGTTTCATCAGCTCAATGTAATCTTGGTGCCACCTCTCCAACAATCATAATAAGGTATAATTCATTGCTGGATTTGTAAGAGGAACAAAAGACAAACAAAAATGTTGACGTCATATACAGGTACGTTTGCACACTGATGAACACAATCATGTTTTTTTAAAGTAGCAATCTTTTACATGGCGAAACCGCTGATTTTGCAATGTAAATGATTGCCTCTTTAAAAATAACAGGAGAACTCTCCCAAAATCTCTCACTTTCTGATTCTTACACCCTATTACATTCCTCCCCCCCCCCCCAAATGTTAGACATTAAGTCGACACGAGGGTCTAAAGGTCGACATGAAAAAGTAGACAGTACAAAAGGTCGACAGTGTCAAAAGGTAGACATGGCAAAGGTTGAAATAAAAAAGGTAGACACAGGTTTTTTATTTTACATGTTTTCGGACTTTTTTATACCTATCCATGTCGGCATAGAGTTGGTCATAAACCATGTGGCAAGCGTAGCAAGCCACTGAGCCCGAAGCGTGGCGAGCCCAGTGAGCGGATGCCTTTCTACAATTGGGGTCCCAGATGACAAAACTATCCACGTAAACCCCAAAAATGCAAAAAAAGAAAAAGAAAAAAAAAAGGGTGTCTAGCTTTTTTATGTCGACCTTTTGATACGGTCTACCTTTTGTACTGTCTACTTTTTTCACGTCTAGCTTTTGCCCAGTCGAACTTTTGACATGTGGTGTCTATCTATTGACTGTCTAACTAGACACTGTCTATCTATTATACCACACCCAAAGTGACAGCTACAAGTACTGGACAACTGTGACTACTGTTAAAATGTCTTCTGTAACAAGAAAACAGAGTGACAAAAAGTTGCAAAATAGTCACAAACCAGCAATATTATTATCAGGGATCCCGCAAGTCGATTAGCAAAATGGTAAAGTCAACGGAAAATGTTAAAGTAAAAAAACCAAAAACAAGTGTATCTAGGCTTTATTCACGATGAGGATATTTAAGTAGTCTTACACAGGTCCTAAAATCCAGTGCTAAAAGTTTATTTACCTGGAGTCCTGTATACAGACATCCTGGTGGATCACCCAATATCTTGCAGGAGCCACCTTCACTGCTTTGCTGGATATTGTTAACATGGGCCCTCATTCATGTTCAGTTGTTAGAGTGCAAAAATCGCTTTTCAGACGTCTGCGTATGCACGAAGTGCACTGTGCGCAGACTTTCACATTGTGTTCGCATCCCAGATGGATGCGACTGCAATATTAATGAGAGCGGCGGGCTTTGCGGGGGCAGTGACGCAGCGTTTGGCAGGAGTGATGTCACATGCAGCCGCAGCGTAGACGAAAAGGTCTAACAAAAAGCCAGGCTATGTATGCAGGGTGTCATCCCTAACCTCTGATTCTGCGATGCGACTGCATGTGATTTGTGATCCCATCACAGGACGGAGATTACTCTGCTAGGCGGCCTTGCGCTGCGCTGGGCGGCTTCCAGCAAGCGATTTAATCAGTAGCAGATTCTGCAACTGGACCTGAATAGGGTCCAATGTGTTGTGGAAAACATGCTGCCTTGGCAAAGGAACAGGTCAGAAGAAGAAAGACATGCGCCAGACATTGCTTGAACTCTCATTATACCTAGAGAGACTCAGAGGGATGCACACACACTATATCATAGAAAGCGCCACATAACCAGATGCCTGACACGAAGTAAGCAGCCTATGGAAACTGGATATCCACCCAAAACTGACGTTATGGGGTTTTTTTTTACTTTTAATTTAACAAAAGATGGATACAACCACTGTCCGTTGTAAAAGTAGTCATAAACAAATTAACAATTTTTTCACACACACAGAAGAACAGGTAGCAGCACATATAGAATCCCCCACCACACACACACACACACACACACACACAAAAGTAAAGCTAGAGAATAGATCGAAAATTTCTTAGAATGACACAATGAACCAGTTGTGGAGTGACCACACTTAATGGCTAGGTACTGGAGGTGTGCCGTATTAGAAAACACATTAGTCTCAGGGTTTGGTGGTGGTGGGGGGGGGGGGGGGTTGTATAATGCGGCTAATTCAGACCTGATCATAGATGTGCTAAATTTAGCACATCTACGATCAGTCACACTGACATGCGGGGGACACCTAGCCCGCCCCGCTGTTAGTCCCTGCCCCGTCGCACAAATACAAAAGAGTAGCTCCCTACCAGCGCAGTTACTCGTCGCTGCCCAGGTCGCAGCGGCTGCGTGTGATGTCACGCAGTCGCAGCGGCCCGCCCCCCCAACGTTCCAGGTATGTCTGCTTTGCCCGGACCGCGCCCCCTAAACGCTGCCAGCCCGCCCCCTCTCGCCCAGTGGCAGCCTCTGCCTGTCAATCAGGCAGAGGCGATTGCAGAGCTACGAAAGCAGTCTGCTGTCTGCCATGCACCAGCGCACTGCGGTGCCAGCACATGAGCAGTTGCACCGATCAGGTCTGAATCAGCCCCAATGTTCCAAACAAGTTCAGTCAAAGTAATTTTTCCATGCAGGTGATAAAGCAGAGAATGAGGGTACTGATGAGAGGAGGATCGGAACACTTCAAAAATTTTGATAGAAAACAAGACATGGCTGCAACAAAATGTGGGAGACAAGTTTGGCAGAGGGTCTGTCAGCATCCTAAAATGGCAAAGGATCCTTAATGACAGAATAAGAGGAAATGTACTAAGCCTTGAGGGGATGCAGTCAGGATCCCGCCTTTCCGGATCCCTGCAGTCAGACTACCGACGCAGGAATCCCGACACTATTCATAATGCTGACACCAGCATCCCGAATAGGAAGACATCCCGGCGTCGAAATACCGACAGCTGGGGTGCCGAACGTCCTCACACTGCGCCGCTGAGAAGTCGTGAGGGGGGTGTTTGGGGGCGGTAAGGTTTAGGTTGCGGGGGGGGGAGTTAGGGTTAGGCAGCTGCTCGGGAAGTTAGGGTTAGACACCCCCCCACCGAGGGTTAGGGTACAGGCCCGGGAGGGTTATGTTTAGGTAGCAGGAACGGGAGGAAGGTTAGGGTTAGGCACTAAGGGGGAGGTTAGGGTTAGGCAGTGGGTAGGGAGGGTTAGGGGGGTAGGGGAGAGCACCCCTTACTCACCCGTCAGCTTCTGCGCAATTGGGATCCCAACATCGGAATTTCGAACATTGGGATCCTGGCCGCCGCCTTCCCGTACTGATACCTTGAAGAGTGATAAAATGGTGAAAGAAAAAGTTCCAACCAACCAGATCCTGTCATTTTTTAAATACCACCTACAAGATGGCAGTTATGAGCCGATTGGCTGGCACTTTATTTCTGTTATAGGGGTAGATGTACTAAGCCTTGAAGAGAGATAAAGACAAGAAATTACTGACAGGACCATCAAAGAGAAACATTGTAACTTGGCCACATTCTGTTTAGTAAGTACAGTTGGCAGAATTATTAATTTTTGATGATCTATACAGGGGGGTACTACCAACTGAGATACACTTTACAGGCAGTTTCCTTGACCAAAGTAATAACCTGCAATTTGCAGGAACAGATGCCCATAGATTAAAAGTACCAATAATTTTAAAGTCAACACCGAGTTGGTTGCATAGTTGCTAATGCAAGTGACATATCCCAGATGCCTCCACAAATTCTCCACATTCCAGGACAGTTCTTGAAAGCAGCACCTTTTTTAGGCATTACATGAAAAACAAAAGAATCAAAAAGATGAAAATAAGTAGAGACCTATATCAGGCATAGCCACTGAAAACGGCACCTTTCTGCCCAGACTGATGGGGAGGCGTGTACTGTGCAAGATTAAAGAGCCCTACACACTGGTCGATACCAGTGAAAGATATGAATGATCTTGGTCATTAATGAATGAGATACCATTCATATCTTTCAGTGTGTAGGCACCAGCGATGAACGATGCGCACCCCCGCGCTCGTTCATCACTGGTGCCTACACACTGAAAGCTATGAATGGTATCTCATTCATTAATGAACGAGATCATTCATATCTTTCACTGGTAACACCTACCATTGAAAACATTAAATAGAATGTGTAATGTACAAGAAAATTGACACCTGAGTACCACCTGAAACTAGTAACGATCATGTATTACACCAACCGCATAACCGTCCTTGGAAAACTATGCGGCAAAATGAAACTTGAAAATATGCTCAATACATGACTATTAAGTAGACAGACAATCAGCCACCCATTGAAGAATGCAACACTAATGCATCTTCCAAAAATCATTCCCTCATTACCCTATAACTCAAACAGCAACACTTGTCCTTGTCAGTCTATAACTGACACGGAGGGAATTAATCATTGTTCACTGAACGGACAATCAGGCAATCACTTATCGCAGACCTGTACAATCTCCCTTTTCATATTAAGGCATATAAAGCTCCATTTGGAAGACCTACACTTAACTTTTAAGACAACTTGCATTTAAACCAGATACTGTAACTCGCACCACATGGAATTCCTACGTCTTATATCTTAAGATGGTCTATTAAGTGTCCAATAAAAAGGACTTTAGGACTTGGATTACATGGCTTTTTAGGGACGTCTAGCCAAAACAACCTTAGCAGCATTTGAAATGGTTATGACAGTGGGAAATGTAAAAATGAGGTACAGATTGCTTTTCCAAAAATAACAAATATAAGAGGAGTGGAAAAATAACAGACAAGACATACTGTATGTATTAAAAAACAATAACAAATAAATTACTAAAATACACAAGGTTACAAATATTACAAACTATTGGCAAGATATCTTCAGTTTTTGGGTCATCTGGATACGACATATTGGCCAAAATACAATAGCCCATGAGATTTCAGCGATGTAGCTTTGAAATTTAAAGCGCCAACTCTTTTTCCAAAGACGATAACTTGGTTTTGCATGTGTGCAAAAAAATTGCTGCTTTAAATCTTGAGGCTTCATCGTTGAAGTCTGGCCACTGCCTGCAACTTGCAGCCATTACATTTGGGTCCTAGTATCAGAGACTCTTTCCTTCTAACCAGTTATTCACATCTTGAGTTTTTAACACTCTTTTGTGAACTTCTCTCATTGAAAATTGGTATAAAAGGTTTCAATCAAGAGGTAGCACAGTTGTAGCAGAGCCAAGAGAGAAAAGGTGAAAGTGAAGTTTTCCTACTCTGTAATTCTGCCTCAGCAGTAACGAATTTCCCATTAGGCACTTGGATGCTTGTGTTGGTACGGTCAGCCTAAAAAGTACCGGTAACTGCAACATATTTCCACTGTACCATATGCCATCTTGAATTGAGTGTAAATGGGTAGGACACGCACATACTGCCCCTGTAAGCTGTCCTACTTAGTAACTATGTATACATAATTAATGTGCTGTTTTTTTATTTATTAAATTGGCTATAATCAATTGAGGGCTTATTACCAATCAATACAAAAAAAAAATTAGGCAGGCGGGGGCGGTCTTTACTGTAGTGCCTAGGGCCGCACTCACCCCTAAATCCGCCAATGTACCTCAGCCATGTCAATATACCCGGCATCTGTAGTGCACGTCACAACAGGACTCGCTGGTACATTTTTATTACTATTCTTGATTTATTTATAAAGTGCCACAAGGGTTTCATAGCACAGAATAAGGGGAAAACCGACATACATATGGACCCTACACACTGTAAGATTTCAGTGAACGATATGAACTCGTTCATATCGTTCAGTGTGTAGGCACCAACGATGAACGATTCGCGGCCCAGCGCTCGTTCATCAGTGGTGCCCCGTCGCTTATGCACGCAGGCCAATATGGACAATCTCATCCAAATTAGTTTGCACTGCTATGGAGCCGGGTGACGGGGGGAGTGAAGAAATCAGGGTTAGGATAACTTTTAGACAGCTGCCGGGATTTTAATCTCCGGATGCTGCTGTCGCTATTTTGGTAATGCATGTATTCCCATCATTACAGTGTGCGGCTAGTATAATTATGTAGGTATAATCATGTAGGGAAGATGAGGGGGAAGAAGGGGGGGGGGGGGGGGTTGTGCACTGGTCCCCAGGACGGGGCGCAGTATTTGTGCACTGGTCACCAGAACGGGGCGCAGTATTTGAGCACTGGTCACCAGAACGGGGCGCAGTATTTGTGCACTGGTCACCAGAACGGGGCGCAGTATTTGTGCACTGGTCACCAGAACGGGGCGCAGTATTTGTGCACTGGTCACCAGAACGGGGCGCAGTATTTGTGCACTGGTCATCAGAACGGGGCGCAGTATTTGTGCACTGGTCACCAGAATGGGGAGCAGTATTTGTGAACTGGTCACCAGAACAGCCTCAACTTTGAATCAGTGATTGATGTCATTGTAAGGATCACAAAGCAAACAACCACCATGTCCAGACAGCCCTTGACTGAAAACACTGACAGTTTGGCCAGCTAGGGACTTCACCATCAACTGCCAGTGAACACTGGTGAGAACATGTACAGGTTGAGTATCCCATATCCAAATATTCCGAAATACGGAATATTCCAAAATACGGAATTTTTTGAGTGAGAGTGAAATAGTGAAACCTTTGTTTTCTGATGGCTCAATGTACACAAACTTTGTTTAATACACAAAGTTATTAAAAATATTGTATTAAATTACCTTCAGGCTGTGTGTTTAAGGTGTATATGAAACATAAATGAACTCTGTGAATGTACACACACTTTGTTTAATGCACAAAGTTATTAAAAATATTGGCTAAAATTACATTCAGACTGTGTGTATAAGGTGTATATGAAACATTAATCTATTCTGTGCTTAGACTTAGGTCCCATCACCATGATATCTCATTATGGTATGCAATTATTCCAAAATACGGAAAAATCCGATATCCAAAATACTTCTGGTCCCAAGCATTTTGGATAAGGGATACTCAACCTGTAATAACCACGACTGGTCATAGCAGATGCACAGCTCCTACAGACCAGGGAAGACTTGATTGTTTTGAGGCCACACAGGCATTAATATGAATGGTGTATTGATCTACAGAATAGAATTCAGATTTGTGCACAGTTTATCATAAACTGCTCTGCACAGTTACCTAGTAGGGGCACTGTATTAGATTCTAGTAACTGGGGTTGCAATCTATTTGATACAGTACTCCCATTATATTTTATATAATTACAAGTTTCTTATATAGCACAGCATATTCCGTGTGGTTTATAATATGCCACCCTGAACACCAAGATGTGCCAATATGTATAAATTCCACTATACGTCAAACTTCCTATAATTCCAATCTTGCTCTATTTTTTTTCTTTATACCTGTGTTCTAAGGTAGCATAAAAAGGGTGCATGAAAGTTTTGAATATTTAAGATTGCATTGTATTTGATAACAGCTTTCAATGAGCGTTTATACGATCAGCTGAGTGATCGGCACACTGTGTACTTAGCTGGATGGTAAATCAGTCCAAGTCACATGTAAGCAGTAGTTGGTCTTGTTTTTCAATGAGCTCAGTTAGCGCTAGGCTGCCTCTATAAGCATCCTCTATTTAGGACTATAGATTACTTATCAAGAAGAAAGACTGTAATGACAATGTAACCGTAATGAATTCCATGCAAATACATAGTCTCATTATCTTTTTGCAAAAAGAAGAGGTAACAGCACCCACTGCAGGAATAAGTGACCTCAAAAGGTAAATTCCAGCTAAAATGTATTTCACAGACAGAACAATGAGGAACCTCACCAGTGCTGAAAGCAGAGGCCCACGGGTTCTAATATTTGGGGGAGGAGAGTTGTCCATTAAAAACCTGGCATCAAGGGAAACCTTTTATTAAGTGTGCTGAGAAAGTAAACAACATTGGTCATTTTCACCCCTCCTGAGCGACGTTGTTTACTATATTGGCCAGTGTGTATGCCGCCGAGCGACGCACGGCCCCGTGGGTCGTTAATGACCATTGCCGTCAGCCGTGCATGCAGCTCAAATTTGGACTCACCTTTACAGTTTCCACAGTATCTTTTTTTCTGGGTTATGTGGTTAGTGGTTATGTTTGCAGTACATAGAGGAAATGCTTTACCCGATATACTGTATTAAGGCTTAGGAAGGTAAATGAGGATATCATGGACAGGTCACTTTACCATATCTTTTTAATTGACAAATAATAAAAAAAACCAACAATCTTTAAGTTACAGATGTAAATCATACAACAGAATGTTGTTGTTGTTGTTGTTGTTATTAAAAAAAAGACTAATATTACACTTTTCTTTATGGTATCCGGACTATAGATCTACACTAAAAAGGTCTACAGTCAATAGGTCTACCACTAATGGTAGGCATGTATTAGGTCGACAGGGTCAAAAGGTCGACATGTAAAAAAGTAGACTGACGGGGTCAAAAGGTCGACAAGTTTTTGTTTTTTTTTCAACTTTTTCATCCACGTGGACTACGATTGGAAATAGTAATTTGTGCTGAGCGCAGCGGTAGCAGAGCGAGGCGCCTTGCTCGAAGCATGGTGAGCGAAGTGAGCCATGCGAGGGGATGCAGTACACTAATAGGGCTCGTTTTTGGCAGAAAAGTGACAAAACACCCCATAAAACAAAAAAATAATAATAATTTGTCTACCTTTTTTGTGTCGACCATTTCCATGCCAACCTTCCGGCCACGTCGACCTTTCCTACTGTCTACCTATTCTATGTCGACCATTTGACCCTGTCGACCTAATGCATGTCTACCATTAGTGGTAGACCTATTGACTGTAGACCTTTTTAGTGTAGATCTAATAATCCACACCAATGGGAAGCCCCGAGAGGAGACAGTGCTTGCCACTTCAGGGGGTGGGACAGCCTGTCACACAGTTAGTTCCCACCCCAGGAAAAATTCAGCGATTCGTGGGTCTGTGGAGAGGGGGTGGAGCTTAATAATGCAATTCACATAATTAAGCCTCATCCCCCACCATGCTCCATGAACACTTGATTATTCCCCCATCCTGCCCACTTCACCAAGAAGCAGTTGGGATCTGGGAGGGGTGTGGGGGACTATCTGAAAATTTTTAAGTCTCCCTCAACTTCCAGGAGAGTAGGGGAGTATGCACTGGCGTGCATGAGAAGTTGTGATCATAAAAAATAAATAAATAAACAAATGGCAATGATCCACTCCACTAGAGCTACAGACCAGGCAATAAAGGGGCAAACATGTATGCAGTTCAGATAGTTTGCCAACACTTAAAATGGTTGCCCACCTTCTTGCAACTTTAATATATGGATTTGCACATGCCCTACTGCATTCAGTGGCGCTTCGCACAGCTAAGCCCGTGTAAAGTCCTGGTTAGGGCTCCCAAACCAGGGACTTTTCACACATTTCTTCTTGACACCTCAGGAGTCTGAGAGCAGAAATGTGTCTCCCACAGCTAATGGGCGTGCTCCATTGGGCACCCATTAGTTAAGGAACCTGGTAAAATAACTGAATTTCCCCCATAGAGCAGTGGCAAAATGGAAATAAAAAAAAGAAATAAATACATAAATAAAAACTTAATTGTGATATAATTATTCAGTTATAAGTTTCTACTTAATTTAATTCTAACCTGCTGTTACAAAGTTTTAAAGTCAAAGACACCTACACCCACAGTTTAACAAATATTAAAAAGGCATCTATGTATTAGTATTATCGCTATCCTTATAGTGTTGCTGTTATTACTGCTATGACAACAGGTTCACTTTGTAAATGGATTCTAATAATTACGATCATTTAAAAAAAAAAAACAGCAAAAACACCCAAAAAGGCATTATTAATATGAATTCAATCTTTTATGCAGCACTTGCCTTCAACTGAAAAGCACAATATGGCTATATTTATAAGTATTAAGAAGCCATTAAAACAGTTTGCAGAACAGGGCTTGTGATTCATTGTGTTAATACAGGGTGTTTTCCAATGTATTTGCCAAGGTTGGGAAAAAAAATCCTTTAAAATACAACCTCTGCCACATATACTTTGTTTGTAATTTTATTTTGTATTTTTTTTGCTAAAGAAAACTTAATGCAGTGCATGCGATGGTAACAAATAGCATCAATACATACTATATACAGCTACAAGATAAATGCATACATAAACAGACAGGATGGCAGCTGATAAAAGGCAGCACTTGAGAATACATTAAGCATGTATGTACAAGGTACTTTATTCATTCTTTGCAAAGGGATTATGACCTTTCACATACTGCATACTTCGTATATATTCACCAGTGCTACTATAAATATACGGATGTAATAATCTATGTATAAATACTACTGCCTCAAACTATTAAATAGTCCACCACAGCCGTTTGCCAAAAAAATAAAATTTTGGAAAAAGAAAAAACCTTTTATTGCAGCAATAAACATAATGATATAATAATGATTTAATTCTATTATTTACATCTATCTATCTATCTATCTATCTGGTACACACTTCATGGGGGTTAAGCTGGGGTGTACAGTTGCTCTAACTGGGGCAGATGTATTAACATGGAGAAGGGATAAAGAAAGTGATAAAGAAGTGATAAGTGCACCAGCCAATCATTACGGATTTGAAAAATGACAGTCAGGAGCTGATTGGCTGGTGCATCATCACCTTGCGCTTATCACTGATTTAACAATTCTTTATCCCTTCTCCAGGCTTAATACATCTGCCCCACTGTCCCCTTGCTCCATTGATGTGATCTGCTGGCTTGAAATGGCATCTGCCTTTAAGTTTATTGTGCCACATTGCCTACAGTCCAAAAGTGCCATTTTCAGGAAAACCTGCCTAGATTTTAATGAATATACCTCACCATCACGGATTATACTTACATTTAGTTCCTGACAAACCTGCAGATAACTTTTTAGCTGGCGGCAAAAAGTTAAGAGTTATGTCCCGTTCACTACTGTTTGGCAGAGCAGTTGGATACTAACTGAGTGTGTGACAATGAATGGTTGTTTGGAAGGGAGAATTTAACAGGCAGGATAGTGCTTCATAATGAGTAATAACACCAAGAGCCGGCCCTAACCAATAATATTGCCCTAGACAAGATTTTGGCTGGTGCGGCCTAGCATCACCGCAAGTTCCGTCTCTGACCCATTTTGGTACCCTATGCCAGCAAGAGCATTGGTGCCACCACCCACCATATTTGGAATAGGGAGAGTGCGTGCCGAAGGCTTGTGTTCCAAAAAGTGGCGTGTGCTTGCTTAGAAGGCCATACAATAGTACCCCCAATTCAAATTATGCCACACACTAGTTCAACGCTATTCACATTACATCACACGTTCCATAGTCATATTATATCACACGATAGTGCCCCTTATTCACGTTGCACAACACCTCATCGCTCCTTGTTGATGTTACACCACACCGTATCGCTCCTTATTGATATGACACCACACTGTATCGCTCCTTATTCACAGTACACCACTGGATAGTGCCACTTATACACATAATGGCACACATTAATAATACCCTTATACAAATAATGCCACACAGTAATGCCCCTTACACATATGCCCTACATTAGTAATGCTAGTACCTTTTTTTTTTTTTTATTAAACTCACTTTTTCTTGCTGGCAGTCAGTATGCACTGTGTTCACCCTTTCAGCTCTGTGAATCCTTGATTGCGTGTGCTGGGTTGGGTCGGTAGCTGGCGCTGTGGCTGCATAGAGACAGTATCTCTACAAAGGCCCATGGGAGGAGAAGCTGTTGCTGGTTATGCGCAGCGCCCTGCGCCCTTTTTTGATGCTCCCCGCTTCTCTTACTCCCGGCTCGTCAGCTCCCGCTGCTGCCGGCTCCCAGCTGAGCTACCTGATCAGAGCTTAGAGCTCTGATTGCAGTAACCAGCCCAAAGCAGGACCTCCGTCGGCCCCAGGCATTTGCCTAGGATGCATAAATCTAAGGCCAGCTCTGATAACGCCTCCAGAGGTGCTCCTGATTCTCCCTTACTGATATGGTCACTGTCCCATTGCTATTTGACCAAGTCCTCTGTCCTAACTCAGAGCTCCAAAGCTCATATCACAACAAATTGCCCTGTTTGGCACACCACAGACTTTGCAACTAAGCTGCAACCATACATTCTGCCATACAGTCTTGTAGGGTCTTATTCGGATGACTTAAATGCGACAAAAGCATAATGCACAAGTAGCAGTGACACTGGTGTTGCACGCATTTGCCATGTGCAACTTGGACACTAATCTGGGGGAAAAGGGAACAGACTGAGGGCCTAATTCAGATCTGATCGCAGCAGCAAATTTGTTAGCGAATAGGCAAAACCATGTGCACTGCAGGTGGGGCAGATATAACATGTGCAGAGAGAGTTAGATTTGGG
Organism: Pseudophryne corroboree; assembly: GCF_028390025.1. Lineage (NCBI taxonomy): Eukaryota > Metazoa > Chordata > Amphibia > Anura > Myobatrachidae > Pseudophryne > Pseudophryne corroboree. The sequence goes on along the minus strand of NC_086455.1, from coordinate 78,620,679 downwards.
TGGGGTGTGTTCAAACTGAAATTTAAATTGCAGTGTAAATATAAAGCAGTCAGTATTTACCCTGCACAGAAACAAAATAACCCATCCAAATCTAACTTTCTCTGCACATGTTACATCTGCCCCTCCTGCAGTGCACATGGTTTTGCCTATTAGCTAACAAATTTGCTTCTGTGATCAAGTCTGAATTAGGCCCTAAAGTCTGATATGAGTGAGCCATGGCATGCATTAGGTTTCATCTGCGACTTTATACCAATTCCATTGCGACAAAAACATTAATCCTAAGCACCAAGTACTCTACTAGCAACTCTAGATGTAGCTACGATGCGACAAAGACACTAGATTAAGAAATAAGTACGAAGGCCCGTGGCAGAGTCTAAGTCGCTTCATTCGGTCCAAAAAAGGAAACGTGTATGCTCGCAGCAGCTTTGCAACTATGACCCTTAGCAATTCAAATGCTGTAGGAGGCGCTACACACCTCCTTGCTGCATTTGTGAGTGCAGCACTGTGACCGGATTCGCAGTCTGGAATCAATCATCGGTCGCAATGGACATCTGCGACGGCAAGCTGAGTAAACCTCAGCTTATTCAGGCTGGCCGTCACATGGCGACTTGCAAGGACAAGGAAACCTCGCCACTCCCAGAAAAACATGGACAACACGCCCCCGTTTCTGGCAACACCGGCCACCCCTGCCCATCCCCCCAAATGCATCTGCTTATTAATCAAGCTGAGGTATGCGCAATTCTGCGATTAAATTACCGGGATACTGTGCTGAGGACCGTTCCTGCGATCTAAACTGAATGAGGACCTCTAGACAATTCTCTGTCTCCTTTTCAACTCCACATATGCTTGAACAGCTATTAATCCACTGCTTAAGTAGGGAATTATGGTTTTACTATGACAAGATCCTAAACAAACCAGATCACAGCAGCATACTGTAGGTGCAGCTCACAATGCCAGAAAACCGAATGGCAGAGTTTATTTTGATACCAATGCAGAAGACGAGTAGATTGATGCCCTGGAATAAATATATAGATAGTCTCACTAGAAGCAATTATCTCACCTTCACTGGTTGAAGGAAGGCTCTATTGTAGACCGTATGACAGCCACAGCAAACTGCACATCTCTGTAGTGCGATAGGCTACGCTGCCAACACCTAACACCCACAACAGCCACATAGTAGCAAAGAATGTAGTGATATATCGCTATGAAATCTCCATTTCCAGGCTGTCGGATGCGACAAGCATACGTTAGTCTCAAAGTAGCTAAAGCCACTAGCACAGCAAGGTGTTATAGTCTGTGCGAGTGCGGCCTTGAATCATACTGAAACCTGCAAGTTTGTCATGTATGAGCATTGTAACGTTTGTTCAAACGATATATTCTGTATAGCCCTTTACATTTCTAATACTCATAAATGTAACTAGAACACATAGTTCCTGTGCTGAACATACAGCACGACTGGCAGGGCCTTGGCGCTGGTCCAGCCATCTTGAGGCCTTACCAGGAGCTCTGCCTGCCGACGCTCTGCCCGGATGGCATGCTTATAAAGGGGAGTAATACGAGGCCACTTCCCCGTGACTCCCGTTACACCCAAATGACGAGTGTCAACACCATGTTATGTGCGTCCATGACCCCTTTGCATGTGGCGTGCACAGGACAGAGTACCAGGGCCAGGTTCTAGCCCCAATCCCTCCCTGGTTGAATGTGCATGTGTTGGGGAGTTTATAGCATTTAGCAATATGAGCGCTAGTGTGTATACAATGTAACAATTGGAGTGACAGAAATAATAAAAATAAAGGAACAATAACAAAATGAAAATAAAAAAGAAACAGTAAAAAATTAAGCTCTTCTTTGGAATTGGTTTGGGGAACGGGAGACCTCCGTTGATTGCTAACGGCTTCAGGCTAAATGTTTTGTCCATATTTGCCTTTCTGGGCTCTGAAGAATACTCTCCCTACCTTACACTATGTTGGCGGCTTGCGTGATGCCACTTGCTGGGGTCCGGGAGGGGAGGCGGTGGGGACGGTTCCTAGTCCCGGCGGTGTCGGCTGCTTGTGACATCACACGCCCATTGTTTCAAGCTCGTGGTATGGAGTTGTGATGTCCCGGGTTCCCTTAAGCGCTCCAAATCTTTTCGAACCATGCAAGATTCCTTTCTCATTTGTCATTTTGTTAATTGATAAAAATAAACTATTAACACTTCTTTTTTTTTTTTATGTTTTTTTAAAGCATTCTTACTTTGCAGCATTTTTTTCAGCACCTGCCTAAAACTGTTGCACATTACTGTATAAAGATTAAAAAAAACAAAAACAACATAGCAATTCAAATATTGAACTGAGATAATAATATCACACACACACACACACACAAAGGTATGAGGGAGCACTCTCTCTCTGCAATAACAGACAGTGTAGTGTCAGAAGAAAGTACATAAACACACTCACCTCATCTAAAGGAGAAATAGAACCAGCACTCACTTTAAATTGCAGAAGAAGCTTTTATTCAGACATTCACCATTGAATACCACATGCATATGTTTGTACATCCTGCACATTTCTGAACAAATGCTTCTTCTGTGATTTAAAGTGAGCGCTGTCTTTAGACGAGGTGAGTGTTTTTCAGGGGCAAATGCAAGCTTTTTAAAGGGGGGTTTCCATATGCTTGATGAAGTGTTGTCTCACAGCCACTGTCACCCCGTTCTCTTCTTTGTTCTCTCCCAACCACTGTCACCCCCCACCCTGTGTTCTCCCAGCCATTATCAAACACTCCTCTGTGTTCTGCCCCAGCCAAAGCATCACCCAGCGCCCCGCCTCCCCATGTTGTTTCCCAGCAACTGTGTCATCTTCCCCATATTCTCTGATGGGAGTCACCGCCCCCTTGTGGGCTCTCCCAGCCACTGTGTCACCTCCCTCCTTGCCTCTGTTCTTTCCAGCCACTGTGTCATCCCCACTCCCCATGTTCTGTTCCAACCATTGTCACCCACCCCTTTGTGTCCTGCATCAGTTGTAATCTGACATCTTGTGAGCCAGTTTGAATGCTGGCTAGGCTGCTCATGGAAAGGTGATGTGAATTATCAGAGTTTGAACGCAGCATGGGTGCCAGACAGATGGGACAGTCCAACTGCGGACACTCAACATTCCTCGATCTACAGTGTCATGTGTGTACCAGTAATACCTCATGGAAAGGATTACCACCCACCATGGACATCACCATGGCCAACCACGGGTGCTTAGTGATTATGACCAGTGATGTCTGGCCAGAGCAACATTGGCTCAAATAACAGTCACATTCAATGCAGGAGGTAGCAGACCCATATCCAACAGGTCAGGGCAGTGTTCTTTAGCTTTCATGGGATATAAGAGCAGAAGATCCAACAGATTGCCCCTGTTAACATTAGGACAACGGACACAGCCCCTCACTTGGGATTGTGACACTGCTAATATGACCCAGGAGAACTGTCCAGATGTGGCGTGATCCGATGGATTACGGTTCCAGTTATTTTGGGCTGATGGTAGCGTTCAGGTGTAATGCTGAACCCATGAGGACATGGACCCCAGTGGTCAACAAGGCACTGTGCAGGCTGATGGTGATTCCATAGTGGTGTGGGTTATGTTATATAGCATGGGTTGGGTCCACTGGTCTGTCTGAACACATCATTGACCTGTAACTGCTACATTTTAGTGCTTGGTGACTATTTGCAGCCCTTCATGGACTTTATGTATCCCCCCCCCAATAATGGAATATTACAGCAGGATAATGCAATATATCATTGGGCCCAAGTTGTACAGAATTGGTTTGAGGAGCATTCTGGAAAGTTACAATGAATGGTGTTGCCATCACATTGTCTAAATATGAACCCAATCGAACATTTATGGGACGTGGCATAGAAGTCCATTCATCATTAAGATCCTGCACCTACATATATCGGGGAGCTTTGGGAAGCTATCCAGATGGCAACATCTCTCCAAAAGGTCCTTTGTTCACTTGTGGAATGGATGCCACATCAAATTGCTGCACTTTGCTGGGCTAGAGGGGGTCCACATGATACTAGGCACCTACTCCATGACTTTTGGCACTTCAGTGTTCTCTACTAGCCACTGTGCCCCCCGTTAAACATACAGAGGGACATTTATGAAGACTGGCCCACAAGTCAGTGGCGTCACAAGGCGGGTACAGCCTGCACCCGGGTGTGACACCAAAATATCGGCTCCTCCACAATGACAGGAGCCAGGTGCTGCAGTTGAAAGTCTCCTACAGCACCCGGCTCCTGTCATAGAAGAGGAGTCTCCGGGGGCAGCCCAGCATCTCCGGAGATGTTGGGCACGCCCCCAGAGTAATGATTTTCGGGATCCCCACGAGGCCACTCCCCTTTTTATGCGGCGTGCGTGCCTGGACATCAGGGGTACGCAGCGAGTGTCACCACTTCTGGTGATGCCTCTGCACAAGTTAAATGTGATTTATAATACTATTTGCGAGTCCATTTTTCTTATTATGCATGGTGTTAAAATCCCTGAAACCCAATCTATAGTAAACAGGATGCCACTAGCCTGGTAAAGCATCTTTGCACATGATATAATTAACGTTTGTATGGCTTTTCATTCTGTGACTGTGTTTCATGCAGTGAAAAGTAACACAAGCTAGGAGGGGTGATGCACCCCTGCCGAGATTAAGCAGGCACTTGTTCTACCTATTGTCACTGTAGCATGAACTCAACTACAAACTACCTGTGCAAAGTATCAGTTCAAGTGTCAATCAATTGGTGGGGCTTCAAATCATTCCTTTTTATTACTAGATACCATACAATACATAGGGGATACCCAATGCCCACTTTTCTAGGCTTTATCCTGAAAGCATAGTGTACATCAACTATTACACTCTTCTCTGTTCAAGTTTGTACAAAGTTGATATTATACAGGTTGAGTATCCCATATCCATATATTCCGAAATACGGAATATTCCGAAATACGGACTTTTTTGAGTGAGAGTGAGATAGTGAAATCTTTGTTTTTTGATGGCTCAGTGTACTCAAACTTTGTTTAATACACAAAGTTATTAATAATATTGTATTAAATGACCTTCAGGCTGTGTATACAAGGTGTATATGAAACATAAATGAATTGTGTGTATGTACACACACTTTGTTTAATGCACAAAGTTATAAAAAATATTGGCAAAAATTACCTTCAGGCTGTGTGTATAAGGTGTATATGAAACATAAATGCATTCTGTGCTTAGATTTAGGTCCCATCACCATGATATCTCATTATGGTATCTAATTATTCCAAAATACGGAAAAATCCGTTATCCAAAATACCTCTGGTCCCAAGCATTTTGGATAAGGGATACTCAACCTGTACTGTATTACAAAGGAGCTGCACTGTATATTTGAAGGCACTTCTTGGCAAAATTATTGAGGATGTAATTATATTCAATGGATATATTAATAGTAATGTGTAACAAATTACACAGGCGCATTAAAAAGAGCCTGTGAGCAGGGATCCCGTCCCGCCGGACGGGATCCCAGCGGTCGGAATACAGAAACCGGGTTCCCGACCGCCACAATCCCGACATATTCTCCCTCTGTGGATGTCCACGACACCCGTAGAGGGAGAATAAATTAGTGTGCCTGCAGTGTGGCGAGAGCAGCGAACCCGCAAGGGGCTGCGTTGCGCTCGCCTCCATGTCGGGATTGTGCCGGTCGGGATCCCGGTGTCGGTATTCCGACCGCCGGGATCTCGTACTGATCCCTTTTAAATTACGAGACTAGTGCTAAAATTTACATTTAATCAGTGGTAGTTTTTACCTATGGGCTGTGGGACTATGAAGCCAAATGCAGTCCGTGACTGCACTGGCTTCACTGTGACTAGCAGTGACTTCCTATTGGAAGTCCTACCTGCCAGTCACAGACACTACAGGCTGTGATGCAATAGGCAGAGAGCGTATTCGCACAGCAGTCGATCAGGTCTATACAGCAGACAGCGTTTGGCCTCCGCTTACGGGCACGGTCCGGGCAACACAGGCATGCCCGGACCATTGGGGGGGGGGGGGGGGGGGGGGGCGGCTGCGTGACATCGCATGCAGAGACAAGTAGCTGACAGGGAGCTGCTGCTAATGTACAAAAGCATCGGTGCTGTGCGATGCCTGTGTACTTGTGCGTGGGGGGGGGGGGGGGGTCGGGCCTGGCATGCGAGGTGGACTAGCCCTATGCTGGGCGTCCCCCCGCATGTCTGTGTGACCGATCAGGTCTGAATTAGGCCCAATGACCAAGTCACGTTGCCAGATAATAAGGTCTGCAAAAATAAGATTTTACTTACCGATAAATCTATTTCTCGGAGTCCGTAGTGGATGCTGGGGTTCCTGAAAGGACCATGGGGAATAGCGGCTCCGCAGGAGACAGGGCACAAAAAGTAAAGCTTTTTCCGATCAGGTGGTGTGCACTGGCTCCTCCCCCTATGACCCTCCTCCAGACTCCAGTTAGGTACTGTGCCCGGACGAGCGTACACAATAAGGGAGGATTTTGAATCCCGGGTAAGACTCATACCAGCCACACCAATCACACCGTACAACTTGTGATCTAAACCCAGTTAACAGTATGATAACAGCGGAGCCTCTGAAAGATGGCTTCCTTCAACAATAACCCGAATTAGTTAACAATAACTATGTACAATTTATGCAGATAATCCGCACTTGGGATGGGCGCCCAGCATCCACTACGGACTCCGAGAAATAGAATTATCGGTAAGTAAAATCTTATTTTCTCTATCGTCCTAGTGGATGCTGGGGTTCCTGAAAGGACCATGGGGATTATACCAAAGCTCCCAAACGGGCGGGAGAGTGCGGATGACTCTGCAGCACCGAATGAGAGAACTCCAGGTCCTCCTTAGCCAGAGTATCAAATTTGTAAAATTTTACAAACGTGTTCTCCCCTGACCACGTAGCTGCTCGGCAAAGTTGTAATGCCGAGACCCCTCGGGCAGCCGCCCAAGATGAGCCCACCTTCCTTGTGGAGTGGGCCTTTACAGATTTAGGCTGTGGCAGGCCTGCCACAGAATGTGCAAGTTGGATTGTGCTACAGATCCAACGAGCAATCGTCTGCTTAGACGCCGGAGCACCCATCTTGTTGGGTGCATACAATATAAACAACGAGTCAGATTTTCTGACTCCAGCTGTCCTTGCAATATATATTTTTAATGCTCTGACAACGTCCAGTAACTTGGAGTCCTCCAAGTCACTTGTAGCCGCAGGCACTACAATAGGCTGGTTCAGATGAAATGCTGACACCACCTTAGGGAGAAAATGCGGACGAGTCCGCAGTTCTGCCCTGTCCGAATGGAAAATCAGATATGGGCTTTTGTAAGATAAAGCTGCCAATTCTGACACTCTCCTGGCAGAAGCCAGGGCTATAAGCATGGTCACTTTCCATGTGAGATATTTCAAATCCACCTTTTTTAGTGGTTCAAACCAATGAGATTTTAGGAAATCCAAAACCACATTGAGATCCCAAGGTGCCACTGGAGGCACCACAGGAGGCTGTATATGCAGCACTCCCTTAACAAAGGTCTGGACTTCAGGGACTGAAGCCAATTCTTTTTGAAAGAAAATCGACAGGGCCGAAATTTGAACCTTAATAGATCCCAATTTGAGACCCATTGACAATCCTGATTGCAGGAAATGTAGGAATCGACCCAGTTGAAATTCCTCCGTCGGAGCACTCCGATCTTCGCACCACGCAACATATTTTCGCCAAATTCGGTGATAATGTTGCACGGTTACTTCCTTCCTTGCTTTAATCAAAGTAGGAATGACTTCTTCCGGCATGCCTTTTTCCTTTAGGATCCGGCGTTCAACCGCCATGCCGTCAAACGCAGCCGCGGTAAGTCTTGAAACAGACAGGGACCCTGCTGAAGCAAGTCCCTCCTTAGAGGTAGAGGCCACGGATCTTCCGTGATCATCTCTTGAAGTTCCGGGTACCAAGTCCTTCTTGGCCAATCCGGAACCACTAGTATCGTTCTTACGCCTCTTTGCCGTATAATTCTCAATACTTTTGGTATGAGAGGCAGAGGAGGAAACACATACACCGACTGGTACACCCAAGGCGTTACCAGCGCGTCCACAGCTATTGCCTGCGGATCTCTTGACCTGGCGCAATACCTGTCCAGTTTTTTGTTGAGGCGAGACGCCATCATGTCCACCATTGGTCTTTCCCAACGGGTTACCAGCATGTGGAAGACTTCTGGATGAAGTCCCCACTCTCCCGGGTGAAGATCGTGTCTGCTGAGGAAGTCTGCTTCCCAGTTGTCCACTCCCGGGATGAACACTGCTGACAGTGCTATCACATGATTCTCTGCCCAGCGAAGAATCCTTGCAGCTTCTGCCATTGCACTCCTGCTTCTTGTGCCGCCCTGTCTGTTCACATGGGCGACTGCCGTGATGTTGTCCGACTGGATCAACACCGGTTTTCCCTGAAGCAGAGGTTCTGCCTGGCTTAGAGCATTGTATATTGCTCTTAGTTCCAGAATGTTTATGTGAAGAGACGTTTCCAGGCTCGTCCATACTCCCTGGAAGTTTCTTCCTTGTGTGACTGCTCCCCAGCCTCTCAGGCTGGCGTCCGTGGTCACCAGGATCCAATCCTGTATGCCGAATCTGCGGCCCTCCAATAGATGAGCACTCTGCAACCACCACAGAAGAGACACCCTTGTCCTTGGAGACAGGGTTATCCGCAGGTGCATCTGAAGATGCGACCCTGACCATTTGTTCAACAGATCCCTTTGGAAAATTCTTGCGTGGAATCTGCCGAATGGAATTGCTTCGTAAGAAGCCACCATTTTTCCCAGGACTCTTGTGCATTGATGTACAGACACCTTTCCTGGTTTTAGGAGGTTCCTGACAAGCTCGGATAACTCCTTGGCTTTTTCCTCCGGGAGAAAAACCTTTTTCTGAACCGTGTCCAGAATCATCCCTAGGAACAGCAGACGAGTTGTCGGCATTAACTGGGATTTTGGAATATTCAGAATCCACCCGTGCTGTTTTAGCACTTCCTGAGACAGTGCTAATCCCATCTCTAGCTGTTCTCTGGACCTCGCCCTTATTAGGAGATCGTCCAAGTATGGGATAATTAATACGCCTTTTCTTCGAAGAAGAATCATCATCTCGGCCATTACCTTTGTAAAGATCCGAGGTGCCGTGGACAATCCGAACGGCAGCGTCTGAAACTGATAGTGACAGTTTTGTACAACGAACCTGAGGTACCCCTGGTGTGAGGGGTAAATTGGAACGTGGAGATACGCATCCTTGATGTCCAAGGATACCATAAAGTCCCCCTCTTCCAGGTTCGCTATCACTGCTCTGAGTGACTCCATTTTGAACTTGAACTTCTTTATGTACAGGTTCAAGGACTTCAGATTTAGAATAGGCCTTACCGAGCCATCCGGCTTCGGTACCACAAAAAGAGTGGAATAATACCCCTTCCCTTGTTGCAGAAGAGGTACATTGACTATCACCTGCTGAGAGTACAGCTTGTGAATGGCTTCCAACACCGTCTCCCTTTCGGAGGGGGACGTTGGTAAAGCAGACTTCAGGAAACGGCGAGGTGGATCTGTCTCTAATTCCAACCTGTATCCCTGAGATATTATCTGCAGGATCCAGGGATCTACTTGCGAGTGAGCCCACTGCGCGCTGTAATTTTTGAGACGACCCCCCACGGTCCCCGAGTCCGCTTGAGAAGCCCCAGCGTCATGCTGAGGCTTTTGTAGAAGCCGGGGAGGGCTTCTGATCCTGGGAAGGAGCTGCGTGTTGCTGTCTCTTCCCTCGACCTTTGCCTCGTGGCAGATATGAATAGCCCTTTGCTCTCTTATTTTTAAAGGAACGAAAGGGCTGCGGTTGAAAAGTCGGTGCCTTTTTCTGTTGGGGAGTGACTTGAGGTAGAAAGGTGGATTTCCCGGCTGTAGCCGTGGCCACCAAATCTGATAGACCGACTCCAAATAACTCCTCCCCTTTATACGGCAAAACTTCCATATGCCGTTTTGAATCCGCATCGCCTGTCCACTGTCGCGTCCATAAAGCTCTTCTGGCCGAAATGGACATAGCACTTACCCGTGATGCCAGTGTGCAATATATCCCTCTGTGCATCACGCATATAAAGAAATGCATCCTTTATTTGTTCTAACGACAGTAAAATATTGTCCCTGTCCAGGGTATCAATATTTTCAATCAGGGATTCTGACCAAACTACCCCCGCACTGCCCATCCAGGCAGTCGCTACAGCTGGTCGTAGTATAACACCTGCATGTGTGTATATACTTTTTTGGATATTTTCCATCCTCCTATCTGATGGATCTTTAAGTGCGGCCGTCTCAGGAGAGGGTAACGCCACTTGTTTAGATAAGCGTGTTAGCGCCTTGTCCACCCTAGGAGGTGTTTCCCAGCGCTCCCTAACCTCTGGCGGGAAAGGGTATAATGCCAATAATTTCTTTGAAATTATCAGCTTTTTATCAGGGGCAACCCACGCTTCATTACACACGTCATTTAGTTCTTCTGATTCAGGAAAAACTATAGGTAGTTTTTTCATACCCCACATAATACCCTGTTTAGTGGTACCTGTAGTATCAGCTAAATGTAACGCCTCCTTCATTGCCAAAATCATATAACGTGTGGCCCTACTGGAAAATACGGTTGATTCGTCACCGTCACCACTGGAGTCATCGCCTGTGTCTGGGTCTGTGTCGACCGACTGAGGCAAAGGGCGTTTCACAGCCCCTGACGGTGTTTGAGTCGCCTGGACAGGCACTAATTGATTGTCCGGCCGTCTCATGTCGTCAAACGACTGCTTTAGCGTGTTGACACTATCCCGTAGTTCCATAAATAAAGGCATCCATTCTGGTGTCGACTCCCTAGGGGGTGACATCCTCATATTTGGCAATTGCTCCGCCTCCACACCAATATCGTCCTCATACATGTCGACACACACGTACCGACACACAGCAGACACACAGGGAATGCTCCTAACGAAGACAGGACCCACTAGCCCTTTGGGGAGACAGAGGGAGAGTTTGCCAGCACACACCAAAAGCGCTATATATATATCAGGGATAGCCTTATAATAAGTGCTCCCTTATAGCTGCTTTGTTATATCAAAATATCGCCATAAATGTGCCCCCCCCTCTCTGTTTTACCCTGTTTCTGTAGTGCAGTGCAGGGGAGAGACTTGGGAGCCGTCCTGACCAGCGGAGCTGTGAGAGGAAATGGCGCCGTGTGCTGAGGAGATAGGCCCCGCCCCTTTTCCGGCGGGCTCGTCTCCCGCTATTTAGAAAAATTAGGCAGGGGTTAAATATCTCCATATAGCCTCTAGGGCTATATGTGAGGTATTTTTAGCCTTTATAGGTACTCATTTGCCTCCCAGGGCGCCCCCCTCCCAGCGCCCTGCACCCTCAGTGACTGCCGTGTGAAGTGTGCTGAGAGGAAAATGGCGCACAGCTGCAGTGCTGTGCGCTACCTTTAGAAGACTGCAGGAGTCTTCAGCCGCCGATTCTGGACCTCTTCTGATTTCAGCATCTGCAAGGGGGCCGGCGGCGTGGCTCCGGTGACCATCCAGGCTGTACCTGTGATCGTCCCTCTGGAGCTTGATGTCCAGTAGCCAAGAAACCAATCCATCCTGCACGCAGGTGAGTTGACTCCTTCTCCCCTCAGTCCCTCGCTGCAGTGATCCTGTTGCCAGCAGGAATCACTGTAAAATAAAAAACCTAGCTAAACTTTCTCTAAGCAGCTCTTTAGGAGAGCCACCTAGATTGCACCCTTCTCGGCCGGGCACAAAAATCTAACTGGAGTCTGGAGGAGGGTCATAGGGGGAGGAGCCAGTGCACACCACCTGATCGGAAAAAGCTTTACTTTTTGTGCCCTGTCTCCTGCGGAGCCGCTATTCCCCATGGTCCTTTCAGGAACCCCAGCATCCACTAGGACGATAGAGAAATTGAGCTTTTATGGGATATTACTGAAAGAGCATATTCCAGCACCATTAACCATGCACCATTCTTGTAGAGGAATGCATTGGTCCGGCAATTCCATACTTTGGTAAATTCAATAATATGGTGCATATAGGCTCAATGCCCTATTCAGTCACTTTATTTTAATATTCCCATTTGTAAGTCCACCATCAGAACAGTATTCAGATGAACCCTGTGCAATTGTAGGGTAGGGCCCTATGCATACAATGCTACAGCAAGGATTTTTAGGAAACAGTAGGCGCAAACCTAGATCAGGGTAAAGACATGGATGTAATCTTTTTAGACTTTGCCAAAGCGTTCGATACTGTACCACACATGAGACTTCTCTACAAGCTACAAGAATCAGGGCTAGGAAGCACAATATGCACTTGGGTCAAAAACTGTGGTTAATGGATCTTTTTCAACTTGGACTGAAGTGCTAAGTGGTGTGCCGCAAGGCTCAGTATTAGGACCGCTATTGTTCAATATTTTCATTAACGACCTAACAGAAGATCTAGAGAGCATGGTGTCAATTTTTGCAGATGATACCAAATTGTGTAAGGCTATAAATACAGAGGAGGATGCCGAGTCTCTTCAGAACGACTTAGTTAAATTAGAAGCATGGGCAGACAAATGGAGAATGCGCTTCAACACAGACAAGTGTAAGGTAATGCACTGTGGTAACAAGAACAAAAAGTACACCTACCTACTAAATGGGGTAAAATTAGGGGATTCTGTACTGGAAAAGGACTTAGGTGTCCTCATAGATAGCAAGCTAAGCAGTAGTACCCAAAGTAGGACTGCAGCAAAGAAGGCTAATAAGATATTAGCATGCATAAAACGGGGTATTGATGCTAGGGACGAGAGAATTATACTCCCGTTATATAAATCACTAGTGAGGCCACACCTTGAATACTGTGTACAATTCTGGGCACCGTACTACAAAAAGGATATCCTGGAGCTAGAAAAAGGTACAGAGGAGGGCGACCAAACTAATTAAGGGCATGGAGACGATGGAATACAAGGAAAGGTTTGAAAGACTAGGCATGTCTACATTGGAAAAGCGGAGACTAAGAGGGGATATGATCAACATCTACAAATATATAAGGGGACAATACACAGAGCTTGCGCGGGACCTGTTTTTGGTTAGATCAACACAGAGGACTCGTGGGCACTCGCTCAGGTTAGAGGAGAGGAGATTCCGCACAATACGTCGTAAAGGCTTTTCCACGGTAAGGACAATACGTGTTTGGAATTCCCTGCCCGAGGGATTTGTAATGGCGGAATCTGTCAACACCTTTAAGAATGGGTTAGATAAATTCCTAATGGATAAGGATATCCAGGGGTATGGTGCATAGTCATGCATTATAGTTACTATAAATAGGGATAAAATGCAACGGCTGACAGCAGCATCAGTCAGAAATTTTAGTCAAATCATCATGCATAGGAGACCACAAATAGGTTGAACTCGATGGACAATTGTCTTTTTTCAACCTCAGATACTATGTTACTATGATTAAAAGTGTAAAAATGGATACTTATCTACTAAGGTCAAAACAGTTCAACTTACGCAAAAAAATAAGTTAACAATTAGCTACAGATTGATGACCACTTTAAAATCCATCCCAAATACCACATCCCGGCTGGAAATAAAACAACTGTCCCATAGCAAAGTATGATACAGCAGTTTTGTTTTTTTCTCGCCTCTATCGGTTTATAAAACAGGGATCGACAACCAGGAGATACGTGGGACGATGTGGCAGCACTATGAAGAAAAGGTTAAAATGCAAGTTACAGTAATTGCTTACCAAAATCTTTACACTTGTAATGCCGACATTGTTACAATACTGTAACTGCCATTCTAACTTTATCAAAATAGTCCCGAATATCTCCCGACAAAATGGTTATAAAACACATTCAACTCTATGGGGGTGATTCAGTTAGCTGCAGGTCACATGACTTGCACTTGCGGGTTAAAATGTATTTATATTTTTCAGAATATTTTCATGAAGGTTGCTCCTATTGCTGCACACATTTTAATAAAAAGTGGCAAGTGCACAGAATACATGTTAATTTTGCAGTGTGAAGTACATGAAAGAGTCGGGTAATTATCCTGAACCCCCAAAAAGTAGAAATTAAAATAGCAGGACAGTATAGATGGCTGTTATTGGCCATAAGCAAGGTATTGGATACTGTTAAATAGTTTAAAATGGTTGGGGTATTTTTGGGAACTTTTAGAAATGATTTCAAAGGGACAGCCAGCAAGTATATTTTTTAAGTATGCATATACAGAATATATGTATAAAAAAATTATTAACATTAACTTTCATAAATATTTATTCAGTAGTTCCCAATCTTTGATAACACTCCAAGCAGAAGTTATGTACTACAGAACCAAGAAATCAATGTAGAAATGGTATGTAATGGGATTGGGATAAGCAGGAGGACCCGTGAAGGAGAATGTGAAGCTTATGGTTGGGAATCCTAACTACACACCTTGTTTTCTGTTGGATCTGCAAAAGGAGGGGTGGAGTGGGTGCTTAGTCACCAGTTTTGAGGGCAGCCTGGCTCTGCTTTAGAACCCTTGATTAGGTTGTAGAGCAAACAGAGCTGGATTAAGGCTTGTGGAGACCCTGGGGCAACTAAATTGTGGGGGCTTCTAAACTACCCCCCCCCCCCCCCCCCCCTCCTGCATATCGTTCCAGTGCCCCCTCTGTATGATACACAGTGCAGCCTTCCCCCGGGTACTCTCATCAGTGTCACGGGCGTAATGGGTCACGTTTATGCTACTAGGAAGCCTCTCTGCGGTACTTGCATGCAGAATGCATAACTGAGGCAATCCCCCATTTGGGAACAGGTGTTGAAAATTGCAGGGTCAGACTGACCTTGTTTGGGGGCCACAAAGCAATTTTTTTTTTTTTTTTTTTTAAATAACTATTATTGGATTTTAAAATAAATTATGGGGGAGGGCGAGGTGGTAATGGAACTGAAGAGAAGAATTTGAGGAGGGATTTTGCACTTTAAACAGCAATCATATAGAACAGTAGTTACATTACACATCACATCCTTCTGTACAGTCAGATACTGAAGATTGTTCTTCCAGTGGTAAAACTACAATCTAAACATACTGTACTTGCTATTAAAAAAAAATAATTCAAGGATATGGGAGGGAATAAATCCAATGGGGTGTGGTATAGCGGTTCAAATCAATTTTTCCCGACAAAGATTAGTCCGACAGTGATTGTCAGACAATTTAGTTTTACCGTCAAACTATGGTTCGACATTAATCATACCTCGACATAGATAACTTAGACAATGAAAGTAAACAGACCTCTCGAAGATCGACAGCGTGTATGCAGACATTAAAAAATCCCGACAATTATCAATTAGATACGTATTACACAGACACTGTTGAAGACCGACAAAGCATATATAGACATTTTAAAGTCCGACAGGACATAAGTCAGATAAGCTCAAGACCGACAAACATTCATTATCAAAAAATAATATTACACATAACTGAGACTTGTAGTTCTCCTAACCACCCCTGTACACTCAGTCACGGCGTCGCCACCATACCTGGACGCAACGCTCTCAATAGCTATTGCGGGTGGACGGGACTCATAGCGTCTCGTCTTGGACGGCCCCCCGTCGCCAGCAATAGCTACTGAGGGGTGTGTGTGTGTGTGGGGGGGGGGGGTATGGTTCACCCCGCCACACCAGAGCATCAATAGAATAGTGAACATGAACACTGTTCATGTTTAATGATTTCACAACAGGCCCTTATCATCTGTCCTGAGACTTGTAGTTCTCCTAACCACCCCTGTACACTCAGTCACGGCGTCGCCACCATACCTGGACGCAGCGCTCTCAATAGCTATTGCGAGTGGACGGGACTCATAGGG
Source organism: Pseudophryne corroboree (assembly GCF_028390025.1). Taxonomy (NCBI): domain Eukaryota; kingdom Metazoa; phylum Chordata; class Amphibia; order Anura; family Myobatrachidae; genus Pseudophryne; species Pseudophryne corroboree. The sequence goes on along the minus strand of NC_086455.1, from coordinate 78,604,799 downwards.
TAGCGCCGGGGGTAACGCTGTTAGCGTAGGCGCGTCTGAGGTTAGACGGCATGGTGCCGTTGCTGGGGTGATGATGGAGGCGTCCAGGACAGGGCGCCCAGACATCGCGGGGGGGGGGGGGGGCGCGGACGGATGAGGGGTGACTGAGGGGATGGGGATGCTTTGCGGGGAAGGGTGGGGGGGTGTGGGGTTTGGCCTTGCACTCATGACTTTGGCCTGTATGGTTTGGGCTTGGTAGCTGTAAGGCTGACAGGTGTGGCTGGAACCCGTAGTTCCACGGATGAGGGTAGCGCCGTGGGCTGTTGGGATGACCACCGTCCACCCGCCTAACCTATTTGGAGCTGAGGGTACAGGTGTGTACGCGGCAACATGTATGTAGGAGGGTAGTCTTGGGGAAATGAAAGTCTCAGAAGTCTATGATATCGATATATTGGCCCCTGTCCTAATAATCTGTCTGTGTTTTGCGTGCCGGTATTATTTTATTCTTTTTATATGTATGTATTGTCTAGGTATATGATGTCGGTCTTTTATGTGTCGGTATTATTGCTGTCTGTTTTATGATTTGTCGATCATTTGCATGTCTATGCATACACGGTCGGTCTTTTACTTGTCGATATTATCGAGGTCTGTTTGATTAATTGTCGGTCTTTTTTACTGTCTATGGGGTCAATTCTATTCGGCAACTTAAGAATAGCGCCGGGAATTAGCTCCCGACGCTATTCAATTCAGCTGCTAGTGACCCGCAATTGTCGGGAATTCTTCTCTCATCCCCGGGGGATGAGAGAAGAAACCCGTCAAAAGTGCTGCCTCGCGGCCGGCGCGAGGCTGATTCTGTCAGGAATCAGCCTCGTGCCGGGGAGTTAAGTCGGAGAATGCCCGTTCTCCCGACAAAACTACCTGTTAAGTCGGCGAGAACGGGACATCGCCGACTTAACTGGAGCTGAATTGAATAGTGTCGGGAGCTAATTCCCGGCGCTATTCTTAAGTTGCCGAATAGAATCGACCCCTATGTATGCACTGTCGGGTTTTTGTCATGTCGGTCAAATGCACGTCTGACTTGTGTTTTGTCGGTCTTTTGTGTGTCTGCATATATACTGTCGGTCTGTTGTGTTTCGGTATAAATCTTGTCTGATGAAGGACTTGTCGGTCTGTTGTGTTGTCGATTTATGCGATGTCGTTTAAGAGGTGTTCGATGTGACTGTTGTCTGACTTATGAACTGTCGGTCTTTGTTCTGTCGGACTGTTGGTCTTGTCAGGCTTTCCTTTGTCTTTATTTTAACTTTGTCTGACTTTTAACTGTCGGTCTCTCACTGTTGTCTAACTGGTGTCTGTCTTCTGTTGTCGGTCTTTACGCTGTCTGTATTCTTCATGTCGGCGAGTCAGCCGGAACCCATCCAATGAGACCAAATCAGGCTAAAGCTGTGTTCTGTTATATGCCAAAGCTTAATGGAGGGGGAAATCCCATGATATTCCAGCCAATGGTACTAAATGAGCAAGAATTGAAACTGGAGAGAGATCAAATATTTAAAAAAAAATAAAAACACACCAGGGACCGGGAAATGTGTACCACCCCATATTAAATGCAAGGCTGTGAGCTCCTTCCACAATCACACTGGCCCAAAACGCCTCCAGCAGGAGTTCAATTAGTTTGAAAACAATTTGGTCCATCAGCGAGTGATCTAGGTGTGTTTGCTTTTTCTCTAATGCATACTCAACTGGAGGATGAAGTAAGCTCATAGGACTCTTTATGTAGGGTTTCAGGAAAAGCACTGAGTTGATAGAAGACGGTCTCTAGAGGAAGAATGCAGCCAACATAGGCATTCCAAGTGCTGTTTGGACCACTTTTTGCACATTTCTGATCGCCCGCTTGGGAGGCTGTCTAGTGGTGGGCACGCAAACAATAACTGAATCGCCCTCATTGAGCCAAACAAGTGGCTATGATGCAGGGCTTAAAGTGGTCCTGGAGAGGAGGTGGTACTTATTTGCCCGCCGCCTACCCCCCCCCCTCCCCTTCCACCCCCACATTCAGCAAAGTCAGGGCCAGCGCTAGTGTTATCAGCACCCCAATGCAAACTATAAATTAGAGCCCTACCTCCTATACTTTTTAAAAGGGACATTGATCTCACAAAGAGCAGTGTGGTCACACAATAGTACCCCCAATTCAAATTACACCACACAGTAGCACAAGCTTATTCACATTAAACTGCATGTAGAGTCCCTGATTCATATTACACCACATAGTAATGCCCCCTTATTATGGAATGTCACTCAGTAGTGCTCTTTAGTCCCATTGCACTACACAATGGAAACCTTTATATACATTATGCCACACCATAGTGCCTCTTATATACAATGTAGATAGTGGTGTCTATTATATACAGTTCTCACAGTAGTAGTGCCCCTTACACATAATGCCCACAGTAATAGTGCACCTTACACATAATGAGCACAGTAGTGCCGCTTATACACAAAATGCCTACAGTAGTAGTGCCGCTTATATACAGAATGCCCACAATAATAGTGCCTCTTACACATAATGCCCACAGTAGTGCCCCTTATACACATCTCTGCCTCACTGTCTGTGTCCCTTCAGCAGCTCCATGCCCAGTATCCCTCCAGCAGCTTCCCCACCTATCTTGTCCATCCAGCCCCTGTCATCATGTCTTCAAGATGCATAGAGCTTGCTCATCTTCATGGCCCTTCTTCACTTCAGCAGCAATGACAGCATGACATCACATACGCCGTGCCAGAAAAGGAAGCCAGTGGGACCTGAGGACGGGATAAATGCTCTCCAACAGACACAGCGTGTGTGAGTACCAGGAGGGGTGGGCTGTAGATGGGGGACGACCATGAAGCAACCAGGACTTGAGGAAAGGGGAGGTGGCTGCAGCTCATCAGTAACACTATTGCAGCCACAACTGACGTACAGTAGGTGATGGGGCAGGCTTTTCTGTTAGAATTACTGTCCAGGGCAATGGAGGAGGTGGAACTAGTTCCTCCTACCATTACAGGTGGTGGCACTCAGTTACACCTTGTTTCCCCCTCACTTTAACCCCTGCACCTGCAGATATCTGCCTGCCCATATGAACCACGTCATTTTCCACTGCAGGATCTGAGAATCTTCTCAGAATGTCAATGAGGAGAGCATGGACAGCAGTCTCAAGAGAGTGTTCACTACAAATGAGTTGGCAAAACCAGTAGAGAAAGTAAAGAGTGAGTTCCATTCATTAAAATCAGTAATCAAGTTTTTAAAAAATGCTGGATAGTTTGATGAATGTAACAACTAGTCAAAGCATCTGGTTAAGAAAATCCCAAAGGTTTTTGCAGCTGTGATTTTTCCATCAAACTTATATTTAATTTTTTCCCCTCAAAGTTCATTTTAAAGTTGGACAGTTCAATGGAGGAATGATTTTCTGACTCCGGGTTCAGTAATGTTATGATAGGGTTCAAAACTGTTAGCAAGATGTCAGCAGAAGTTTGAGCTTCAAGGGTCAACCCCACGATACAGAATTCTTCATATATCAATCATAAATGTAATCCATTGCTACACTGACACTTTATAACAACACCGTATAAAACAAAGAATTTCTTCCTTATTCCATTACAGACAGATGGAGCCTCATCCTGCGCATCTAGGACACTGTTCTACTGGAATATAATATAGGTCAAAAGGGCAGCGGGTTTTTATTCCCCCTCTGTTTTGCGAATCTTAAACCTAGAATTATGTTCAGACACAAGTCCATTTGGTGTTTTGAGGGTGTGGCACTGTATATAGTAACCGCAAGTATATTTGGTTCCTCAACTATGCTCCAGTTATTCAGTTTTCTTTTCTGGCAATTGAGATAACTATGCACAGTCAACTTTGATGTTCATAAAACGTTGGCACTGCTGAAAACTAGTAAAAAACACAAACCATGCCATCTGCTTTTCTGTGCAACTTTCAGACATACGACATGGGCAGGGCCAGCTCTACCATTAGGCAGCTGCCTGGGGACGCCGTCCACTGGAGAGCATTATTAAATTCATCTAGCAACAAAACTGAAGGATGTCTCTGTATGCGGTCAGTAATGAACTTAAAGATGGGGGGATGGAACACAATAAGGAGCATGCAAATATATGTATGTCTGCGAGTATACACATACAATTTTACGAAATGTAGATGGCATCCCAGCGGTCCAGATGCTGGTGTTTAGAATACTGGCTCCAGAAGCCTGACACCTGTCAGAATGCGGACGTCAGAATCCCGAATGTTAGTGTTTAGGGTGCGGGGAGGGATAGGGCAAGGTTAATTCATTTCATTTAAAATGACGTTATTGTGGTGCTCTGGATGCCACGGTCAGTATTCTGATAGATAGAGATATATATATATATAGATATATAGATATATATATATATATATATATATATATATATATATCACACACACACACACACTTCACCTCAGCCCACTTAATGGCCACCTGCATCTCCCCTCCGGAAGGTGTGTGTGCCAGGGGGGAGGGGGCTGCAGGTTAGGGGGCACTAGGCTGAAGATTTGCCTAGGATGCAGAGAGATCTTGCACCGGCCCTGGACATGGGGATTTCACCTCTGAAAAATCCTGGGTTTTTGCTTGAGACCCCCTTTCACAATACACCCGAGACCTGGGAAAATCCCGGGTCGTCCCCTTTCAGAGATAAATCTGGTCTACCCTGGCATTGTACAAGCCAGGGCTGCCAGGCTGCTGTCATACACACACGTCACACTCAAGCAATCATTCACACCCCTTCTAAAACCAGCTGTTTCTCCCGCCAGCACAGAGGAGCGTAGCCCCTCCTGCCAGCACGGAGGTGCGCAGCCTCCTCTCAACAGCCCAGCCCCCCAAGCAGCCCTGAACAGCCTATCAGGCTTCTAAGTGCGACCGAGGTGTAAAATCCCGGGTCGCACCATTCACACTTAACTCGGGTTGTTTACACAGGATGAAAGTCCTGGTAAAAACCCTGGTAAAATTGCAGGGCCAGTGACCAGGGAAGCTGTTCCTGGGTTGGTGCCTTTCAGACATATAAAAATCCCAGGTTAATGCACGTTCATGTGCAAAAACCCGGGATTTTCAAATATGTCTGAAAGAGGTAATGGGGGGGTATTTATCAAAGCTCAGAGAGAGATAAAGGACTAGCCAATCAGCTTTTGCCTTACATTTTACAGGCTGTCATGGAAATATGACAGGAGCTGATTGGTTGTTAATTTATCTTCAAGCTTAATTGATAAATATCCCCCTAATATTAACAAAAAATTACATAAATGCAAGAGATCTGCATTGTTCTGCACTTGTCAAAGATAACATGGACACATATAAAAACATCCATCAGTATAGGTACAGTAGAAATAAACTGAAGTACAACAACTGTGGTTTACATTTCATTATCCATCCAAAGTAAGTCAAAATCTCCTCATCTTTAATGTTAGAGAAAGATACGTGTGTACATAAACGGAAGCAACATAATGCACAATATATTAGAAGCACAAGTGAATTAGCTTTCTAAAGAACAGACACTTTGATTAAGGAACATCACTGCATATAGTGAAACCGAACACTTCATGTAGAGAGAAGAGGAAACTGGCTCTGCCCAGAGTACATGTCAGAGGACTGCACACCTGCACTCTCTCCAGACCACATACACTATGATAGTGCAGCTGTTTATAATCAAATAGTGACCTGATTGCTATCACAGTTGTGAAAAAGTTACACTATAAAGAGAAATAGCGCAAATATACATGGAGGGGCGATGGTGAAATAACTCAAATGTATATAAATGGCGTGTTTACTTGAATTAGTATTTACGAATAGGCCTTTACCAACCTTATTGGTCTATATATGGTACATTGCTCCTAGAGGCACTGGTCCTGATCCCAGCATTATATTCTTGTGAATGGGATCGTCACTAATATTTTTGAAACAAAATGCATTGCAACCTGTACCCTATCTGAAGAGTATCTGAAATGTTTGACATACATACAGAATATATTATCTGTGTGCAAAAAGCAATCAAAGACACAACCCTAAAAATCAAGCAAGTTATTGGGTCATTGGGTCAGTACGTAGACTGTAGCCTTGCTCTAAAATGCAACTCATATTGACAAGAATTGTGATTTTCTTTTTTGTTCTTGCTGTGTGGGATTATAATTTATACAGACTCCCTTCCATTCTAACATGCTGTGATATGTTGTTTTAAAAAAAAAAAAAATACAATGAGTCACAGTCCCTTGTATTAAAGGACTAAAGACAGAATATCGCAAGAGTTTATACAACTACACAGCTCTAGAATAATAATAATAATAATAATAATAATATTATTATTATTATTATAAGGGGGGAAAAACAGGAAGGAAAGGAAATAAAATAAAATCATTGACAATGCTGTTATCTGCTTTCTGACAGCACTAACTATATTCTTCTGGAACAAAAGCCAATCACCCCCAACAAACTCCCACAAAATTCTCTTCTCTGCCAAAACGCAACAGCAAATTACATTAATCAACAAATACAAAAGCAATAATAAGGATTCCAAACAAAAATAAACTGTCATTTACTGTATAGATTTAATGAAGTCAATGGTTTATGCATGGTAATAAAAAGTTTTCCTAAAGGGCAATTTCAACTTCACTTTTATTTAGTAAAAAATAAGTAGCAGACTGTGTACTCTTGGGAATTAAATACATTAAATAAACATAGCAATGAAAAGTATAAAAGCATCATATTTGGAAACACTGGTGTATGAGGTATTCACAGAGCATCACACAGGCAGCACTGAAACATTATTGAGGTTACACAAGCCCATCAAAACCAACTGCTTCTACATTTCAGCTGTTTTATATTTTACAATTAACTATTTGCTGTTGATGTAGCAAATACACAAATATTATTACCCAACTACAGGACTGAAAGGGTATTTGGCAGCCCGGAAAGTCAGGGGCTTAATGAAGAGAGAATGTATTAACATGACATTTCCAAGCCCTGCTGTAGCCCACCTGGAGCACAGGCAACAAAGTGCACTGCTTAGTTGCCCACTACGGGCTACTGCAAAAATAATAGCCGCATAAACATGTTCATTGCATGAGAGGAAGGGTTTAATGACCATGCCACAGCAGCTGTGCCCAGGACATCCCACAGGGAGGCACAGGTCTGTGGCATTACTGTGCAGGGCACTTTGTTACCCAACTACAGTGTGTGTGTGTATATATATATATATATATATATATTATATATATATATATATATATATCTATCTATCAGTGTAAGGCAATACAGAGCATCCTCAATTCGTATTAAACAGTCCTCTAGTCAGACCAGATCTGATGTACAAAGACAGGGGGCTCAGCTGGCTGCAATGGGCAGCAATATTTACATAACTCCCCCATTACTTCAGCCTCAGTCACAGGCGATTTACATAGCAATCAATGAAGTCGGGGTTAAATGATAAATGAGGACGTGACAGCCCCAAAGCTCAGCCCCCAACTTCTCAAACTGTGTGCAGCCCCCGGCCAGCCTCCCTCCCTGCCGTGATCCTAGGTGCCCCAGTACCACAAAGTGCAATTACCCCTGTCTGGCACCTCAGAACCACACAGCAGAAACATCTCCTAGAAATGTTCCTCAGGTATGAGGAGCAGGGGGGGGGCAGTGCCAGCTGAGGGGCCAGGAGGGTGCACTTGTCTCCAGGCAAGCTCAGCCACCACTGAGAAAGGCGCCTTTTTTCATATGGAAACACGCGGAATCCGCACATTTGCTACTCACGGTTTCAGTGGGTTGTGAATGACAGTCGCCATCTTGCTACAATGTAACAGAATAGTGTCTGTCTCGGAGTTCTGAACGTTCCATCAGGGAGGGGGGGTGAAGAGACGAGCCAATCAGGACGGGGGCTACCGGCGTCGCGTCCAATCGCTGACGAGAGGGGCGTGTCGTGGAAGGGGTGTTCTGCTTGGTATTAGGGAGCTGTCAAAGCAGCAGAGGTCGCTCCCCGGGGTGGCCGGACGGGGAGGGAGAGAGAACTTGTGCTGCTGCTGCTGGAGGAGTCTGCACTCTCAGTGCCAAGGCTCAAAGTGCAGCCGGCCAGGGAGAGAGGGGTTAACGCTGTGTGGGCACTTTACAGGAGGTGGGAGCTAATTACAGGCACTCTCATTGCTGCTGGCAGTTCACTGGCTGCCTGTCATGCCCAAATGACAGCGACTTGCTAGCTTTGTGCACTCTGGGCTCCAGCCATGACAGGCTGCTGATGTGCCCTGACATTTATTTGCACGCCCACAGCTAAAGCTTAGCCCATCATGTATTTGCCTTATCTTCTAATAGCCAAGCACCCTCCTCCCCCCACCCTCTCTAATTCCTTCCTAGGGGTTCCTTGGCAGTGGTGATATATGAGATTCACACTCTCTCCTCCCACCTCTGCCCCATGGTATTTCTCGGTGTCAGCTAATATCCTGCAGCCTGTGTTTCAGCATCATCATGCACTGGGAGGTCACTTCATGCAAGAGTCAGGTGACTGCAGTGTGGCTCTGACCCTGGAGCATTTAGTGCTGCATCTCTGTGCCAGGTGCACACAATTGTCCTTCCCACACTGTGCCAGGGAAAGTGCATTGTGTGGGTTGGAAATAAAACAGCAGCTAATGTTATGCAGGGCAGTGAGGAGGACAAACAACATTGTCCAGGATTTGCATATAGGAGCACTTTAGTCTTTTGATTTGTTTTATTTATGTTTTGTACAACATGATAGGACAGAGAGTCGCACACGCTGGCACATAAGCTTTGTTAGCATGCTGGAAATCTCAGGTGCACTTTGAAGGGTGTAAAAGATTTGGCACAGAAGGGTGAAATAATGGGGGTAACCTTATTGAACATGTAAAAAAATAAATAATAATAATAATAATACTTAGTGCTCTTGTTTTGTATGGGAGAAGGGCTTGGATCACACCTGTGCATATTTCTTCTGGTCAGGACACATACAGGAGAATTCAAATGTTTGAAAAGTCGGTTGGGTGTCTGTTATTTCCTGTCTATTAGATAGGAAAAAACAGACACCCAACTGACTTTTCAAACATTTGAATTCCCCCCATTAAATGCAATAAACTTAAAAAAGGTGAGTTAATCTATTAGGCCCTACACACTGGGCGATATGACTGGGAGATATGAACGCTCTCGTTCATTAGTGAACGAGATACCGTTCACTCGTTCACATCTTTCAGTGTGGAGGCACAAGCGATGAATGATGCGTGGCCCCGCGCTCATCCATCGCTGGTGCCCCGTCGCTTGTGCATGCATGCCAATGTGGACAATCTCGTCCACATTTGCCTGCATTGCTATGGAGCCAGGTGACGGGGGGAGTGAAGAAACTTCACTCCCCCTGTTACTGCCCCCGCGCTGCCGGTTCGCCCGTCGGCCGTATCCGCCGTCGGGCAGCTCGGCGGCGGATCGCACAGTTTGTAGGGCCCTTATGTTGAAGGGGTCAGTAATTATCCCACCTCCTTTCACAGACAGACATACTCAAAACCTGTAGTTGATACTTGAGGACTGGGATGGAGAACCACTGTTGTACAACATCATTTTGCCGCAGGACAGAGGCAGAGGGGTTGTGGTAGCCATATAAATTTGACACTGTAACTGTCGGATGCACTCTAGCCCCATGTCCTGTGCATTCCTCCCAACATGACCCTCTCCAGGAGGAACACAATGCTCTGCTCCTGGACTTTTCATCTATGATTGCCAGCACCTGTTTTGAACAGGTTAATGAATAAGAAAGGTGTTTTGTGATGGCAATCATAAATTAAGAGGCAGTGGCAAACGCAGGATTTCGAAAGGGGGGTTTCCAAATAATTGGTAAAAGACCAATGAAAAAAGTCAAAACAGAATAAGCCTGCAACATAGGGGGTCTGTCCAATTATATCCGATCCGCTTTCGGCTTTAAAAAAAAGGACAGATATCGCGATTAATGGCCAATGGTCATTGTCACGGTATCCGATTAGGGTCCATTTTCATCGGCCGATAACGGACCTGCGATCTGCAGCTGCTAACCACAGGCTATGTAAAAGCATAATCCACGATAAGTGCCGGCATCGGGGGTTATAGGATAGCCCCCCCCCCCCCCCATACACTTTATTGTGTACTTCAAGTGTTTTCATCTAAATTACAATAGTATGTAATATAATGTAAGTGCAGGTGCATTCCTTAATAAGGAAACTCCAGGGCGGCGTCTCCAGAATATACAATTGAATAGTAGGCAGCACTCATTGCAGGAATAATCAGCCAAGAGACAAAGGGTTCACCAACATTTCAATGTTATTCAATTCAACATTAGGTGGTCTGGGTTCCTCTATGACGCCAATGTTGGCGACCCCATGTGACGTCATTCTACTGCGACGCCAGGACCTGCAATAAGATGGCACCATGGATAGTCCAGATAGATAAGTCCTTTTTCAATTTGATGAAAATTTTGAATTGAATAACACTGAAACTTCAGTGAACTCCTCATTTATTGTCTGATTATTCCTGCAATGAGTCTAGGATGTGACTGGGGCCCTGTGTGACAGCACAATCATTCCTCACCTCATCCAACCCGAATCCTCCCCCCCCCCACACCCTCCGGGTCCCCACACTCCTGCAGATCAAGGAGAGCATAGAATACCGGCACCCCTGGGATATTCAGAATCATCCCCTGGTCCTCACTGCTGCTGCTGAGTGCCCTGGCAGGGAGTGAATACACAACACAGGCAGCGCCGCTACCATGCGCCTCTCACCTCTCCAGCCGCAGATCAGCCTGAGAGGAGCTGCTCCCGCTACTTGTCAGCAGCCAGCCTCTCAGTGCATATGTCACGGAGGCAGCTGCTGCAGCCGGCGCAGGGAGTCACAGTGCGTGCGGCTGATCTCCGATGGAGGTATTCTGTTTAAAAAATATATATCGGAAAGCCCTTGCGCGATAGATCGGCAGCCAGGGGGGTTTCTAGGTACTCGGAAACCCCCCCGGCGTGCGCGTATGAGAGGGAAGTCCAGTAGCAGAACATTCTGTCCCTCCTGGAGAGGGTCATGTTTGGGGGTATGTGTCCTATGTTCAAAAACACAAAAGTGTACTTATTTTTCCACCTGGAATTTTAACACGGGTCTTCTACAGTAAATTATTGTAAAAGACATTCTATATGGCAATGCTATATGCAATTCCACAGGTTGTGGCAGGTGCAGTTTCTCCATCTAACCATGGCCTCCTACAGATGTGTCCTGCTATGGCGTTGTCCCTTAGCGTATGTATGGTGATACAGGTCTTCTGAGGTTTGTGGGTGTGTGTATATTCTTTGCTATGGGAGACTCGTGGGTGTGAATGAGCGCTGCCTGCCACAGCATAGCATACCTACGATGGTGCAAATGCCACAAAGTTATAACAGGACACATATATATGTCTGCATCTGTGCGCCTGGGAACGCATCCATTTGCACTGACACAAGCGTGACACTGCCATACAAGGCCTATTCTAATTCCACTGCTCCCTACATCTCCAACCTCCTCTCCCTTCATACTCCCTCCCGCCCCTATGGTCAACCAATGACTGTCACCTCTCCACCGCCCTGGTCACTGCTTCCCATGCTCGAGTTCAAGACTATGCCCGTGCTGCACCCCTTCAGTTGAACGCACTCCCCCGCTCCATTGGACTCTCCCCGACTTTGCAAAGCTTCAAACGGGCACTGAAAACCCACCTATTCATCAAAGCATACCCTCCCGGTGCATAACCTAGTCCTGAGGCCGCTCCTCCATCCCCCTGCCCCACGCCTTGTACATGTCAGCTTTGCTTACATTCTGCTATCAGGCTACCTCCCGCTTGCTTGCACCTCATGTCATCTGTCTGTCGGCCCTTCCCACTAGATTGTTAGCTCTTCAGAGCAGGGCCTTCTTTCCTCTTGTTATCTAAGCCCTCTTCTCGACACATTTCACTCGCAGCTCTCTCCTACTCAGCGACCATCTGTACCCGCTTTTTCTCCTGCTGGTAAAGGTTCATCTCTATCTATGGCCGCCAGCCCCAAGTAGTACGATGATTACTCCCTCGCTACTTACATCTTAGCTGTATTATGTCTTGAGAATTGTGGTGCTCTCTGTTACCTTTACTCTATTTCTGTTATTTATTTACTGTAATGCTAAGTTTTGTCTCCCTGTACTGTCCTTTGTACAGCGCTGCAAAACACTTGTGGCACCTTATAAATAAAAATAAGATTTTAATTACCGGTAAATCTATTTCTCGTAGTCCGTAGAGGATGCTGGGACTCCGTAAGGACCATGGGGAATAGACGGGCTCCGCAGAAGATAGGCCACTTTAAGAAAGCTTTGGACTCTGGGTGTGCACTGGCTCCTCCCTCTATGCCCCTCCTCCAGACCTCAGTTAGGGAAACTGTGCCCAGAGGAGATGGACAGTACGAGGAAGGATTTTTGTAAATCTAAGGGCGAGATCCATACCAGCCACACCAATCACACCGTATAACTTGTGATAAACTACCCAGTTAACAGTATGAACAACAACATAGCCACGGTTCAACCGATAAACTATAACATAACCCTTATGTAAGCAATAACTATATAACTATAGTCTGGCAGAAGAAGTCCGCACTTGGGACGGGCGCCTAGCTTCCTCTACGGACTACGAGAAATAGATTTACCGGTAAGTAAAATCTTATTTTCTCTAACGTCCTTGAGGATGCTGGGACTCCGTAAGGACCATGGGGATTATACCAAAGCTCCCAAACGGGCGGGAGAGTGCTGATGACTCTGCAGCACCGATTGAGCAAACAGGAGGTCCTCCTCAGCCAGGGTATCAAACTTATAGAACTTTGCAAAGGTGTTAGACCCCGACCAAGTAGCTGCTCGGCACAACTGTAATGCCGAGACCCCTCGGGCAGCCGCCCAAGAAGAGCCCACTTTCCTAGTGGAATGGGCCTTAACCGATTTCGGTAACGGCAATCCTGCCGTAGAATGCACCTGCTGAATCGTGTTACAGATCCAGCGAGCAATGGTCTGCTTTGAAGCAGGAGCGCCAACCTTGTTGGCCGCATACAGAACAAACAGAGCTTCAGTCTTCCTGATTCTAGCCGATCTGGTCACATAAATCTTCAAAGCCCTGACCACATCCAGGGACTCTGAATCCTCCAAGTCCCGTGTAGCCACAGGCACGACAATAGGTTGGTGTCACAACTGAGGGTTTAGGCTGACAGGAGGAAGCCTCAGTTGTAGGGGCTGGAATGAAGTTAAACTTAGATGGTTTAATCAGACCCCTGGACATGTAAGTGTGGAAGGAAACCCGAAGGTGTGACCATGACAAGCAGGTTAAAAGTCAAATGAAAGTTTATTAAACAGACTCCGTATAATCACAACAGCGTTCACAGTCAGTATTAGCAGTGGCAGATAATACAGTTCCTGGATCACTAAACCATAAAAAGGTATAACAGGGCACTGGTAGGTTGCAGAACGGATGTTATAGTCCTTGGGTAGAATAACCTTACCAGGCCAGGCTGTAGTAGTGGAGACAACCGAGGAACACGCCAGTAGGTGTATGAGATGATGCTGGTAACTGGAATGCACTGTAGGAGTCACTGGACGGAACCAGCCAGATGGTGGAGACACGGAGTTAAAACTGAAAGATGCTAGGGTGCGTGGAAACAGATGAAATGAAGAGTGGTTACCGGTGGTAGTGGATACTGCTGGTAAGTAGAAATCCGCTGGGAGAACACCGGCTCTTTAAGGAAGCTGAATTCTGTTGGAAGCAGGTTGCTGGAAACAGATGGGTTAATAGCTGCAAGCTTGGAAGCTGGAAGCAAACGAAGTAATAGCTGAAAGCTGGATCAGTCACAGAGGATTGCAGAGTCAGGCTGCACCGCAGGATGGAAAGCAGGTGCGGATCTCTTTGTGGATGCTGGAGACAGGAGCTGGAACCTGGAGAAACAAGCCACAGAAGAGAGAGACTGGAACAAGGTATGACATTCAAAGCACTGACATCTATCTGGCCCAGACACAGGATACTTATACCTGCAGCTATGCAGGCATTGGCTGGGCAATTATGCAGATTCCAGAGACGGTGGATTGGAGGAATTGGAGCATGTGATCAAATCCAACATGGCTGCGCCCATGCTGGAACCTGGAGGGAAAACTGGTTTGAAATTAAATGTGCAAACATAGTGATAATGGCGGCGCCGGCCGCGGAGGGCAGGAGACGTCATATAACAGTTACATGCTGAGACACATGAAGGGCAGCAGAGGCCGCGGCAGGCATGATACATGATTCTGAGAACCTGCAGCAATAACACAGTAACGGCGGCGGAGGCCGCGGAGGACGGGAGACGCCATGTTGGATTCAAACATGGCGCCGCTGTGGTAGTGTCTCAGAATGACAGGAGGGATGTGCAGAGTGTTGACACAGATGAGATCCGGATTTGGAACGCTGGGCCAGTCTCAGAAGACACCTAAACGGCAGGTAATGGCGTCCAGATACCCGGATTGTGACAGCACCCCCCCCCTTTAGGAGTGGCCCAAGGACACTTCTTAGGCTTTAAAGGAAACTTTGAGTGGAAATTTCGGACCAAGGCAGGAGCATGCACGTCTGAGGCATTGGTCCAAGAGCGTTCTTCAGGACCATAGCCCTTCCAGTCAATGAGATACTGTAACTGACCGTAACGGAAACGTGAGTCCAAAATCTTGGCCACCTCGTACTCGACTCCCCGTTGAGTCTGAACTTTGGGAGCTGGAGGAAGTGCGGAATGAAACCGATTCAGGATCAGCGGTTTCAACAAGGAAACATGAAATGTCCTGGGTATTTTCAAGAAGGGTGGTAACTGTAATCTGTAGGCAACAGGATTGATGACTTGTTCAATCTTGAAGGGACCGATATAGCGAGGTGCAAATTTCATGCTGGGAACTCTCAACCTCAAATTCTTCGTGGACAACCACACACGATCACCCACCTTGAGAGCAGGAACCGCTCTACGCTTCCTATCGGCAAACTTCTTATACCTGGATGAGGCTTTAAGCAGGGCTGCGCGGACATTCCTCCAGTTATTAGAAAACTGACGCAAGGTGACATCCACTGCTGGAACAGAAGTTGCGGGAAGCGGTTGGAATTCTGGGACTTTAGGGTGGAATCCATAATTAATGAAGAATGGTGTAGAAGAAGATGAGGAATGGTATTGATTGTTGTGGCTGAACTCGGCCCAAGGAAGGAGTTGAACCCAGTCATCTTGAGAGGAAGACACATATATACGGAGGAAGGCCTCCAAGTCCTGATTCACCCTCTCGGTTTGACCATTGGATGGTAAGCCGTGGAAAACTTTAACTTGACTTGGAGGGCTTGACACAAACTTCGCCAAAATTTGGCTACAAATTGTACTCCACGATCCGAGATGATCTCTTCAGGAAGACCGTGAAGTCGGAAGATCTCTTGTATAAATACTTGAGCCAACTTGGAAGCTGACGGAAGACCGGTGAGAGGGATGAAATGTGCCATCTTGGTGAACCGGTCAACTACCACCCAGATGGTATTAAACTTGTTGCAGATAGGTAGATCGGAAACAAAGTCCATCGACAAATGGGTCCATGGTCGACGGGGAACAGATAATGGAACCAGTTGCCCCGCAGGCGACTGGCGGGAGACTTTGTGTTGGGCACACTTTGGGCAGGAGGCAATAAATTCCATAACGTCCTTCTTCAGAGTTGGCCACCAGTAGGACCTAGAAATAAATTCAAGGGTTTTCTGAATGCCTGTATGTCCAGCAAAACGGGAAGCATGGGCCCAATGCATGAGCTTCTTCCTTAGAACTGGCTTAACAAAACTTTTCCCTGGTGGAGGCGTAGAGTCCATCCCTACCGTGGAGAATGCCAACGGATTAATAATAGGATGCTTGTCTGCAGACTCGGACTCATTTTCTTGCTCCCATGAGCGGGAAAGGGCATCGGCCTTACGATTCTGGGAACCCGGACAGAACTGGAGTTTAAAGTCAAACCTAGAGAAGAAAAGTGCCCATCTGGCCTGACGAGGATTCAGACATTGTGCGCCTTTGAGATATAAAAGATTTTTGTGGTCGGTAAGTATGGTGATTGAGTGGGAAGCTCCCTCCAACAGGTATCTCCACTCCTCCAGAGCGAGCTTGATGGCCAGCAACTCCTGATCGCCAATGGCATAGTTGCGCTCAGCTGGGGAGAACTTCCGGGAGAAGAAACTGCAAGGATGTAGATGTCCATCTTTGGCCCTCTGGGATAACACTGCTCCTACTCCAACGGAGGAGGCATCTACCTCTAAGATAAAAGGAGAGTCGGTGTCGGGCTGTTTCAGAACTGGTGCAGAGATGAACCGTTGCTTCAGAAGGTGAAAGGCCTGCGTAGCTTCCTCGGACCACTTGGACGGATTAGCACCTTTCTTGGTTAATGCAGTGATAGGCGCCACAATGGTGGAAAAGTCTCGTATAAATTTTCTATAATAATTGGCGAACCCTAAGAACCTCTGGACCCCTTTGAGGGTTAAGGGTATAGGCCAATTCTGGATTGCTTGGAGTTTCTCAGGATCCATCTCTAGTCCGGAACCGGACACAATGTAACCTAGAAACGGAATGGTTTTAACTTCAAACACACACTTCTCCAATTTACAATAGAGGTGATTGACACGGAGACGAGAAAGAACCTCTTTTACCCAGAAACGATGATCTTCGAGATTATTAGCAAAGATGAGGATGTCATCTAGATAAACCACGACATGGCGGTACAAGATGTCCCTGAAGATCTCATTCACGAAGTGCTGGAAGACTGCTGGAGCGTTGCTCAATCCGAAGGGCATGACGAGGTACTCATAATGTCCGTCACGGGTGTTAAAGGCGGTCTTCCACTCGTCACCCTCACGGATTCGGATGAGATTGTAGGCACCCCTCAAGTCCAGCTTTGTGAAAATGGTTGCACCATTAACTCTATCAAAGAGCTCGGTAATCAGGGGTAAAGGGTATCGGTTCTTGACGGTAATGTCGTTCAGACCTCTGTAGTCGATGCACGGACGCAGACCACCGTCTTTCTTCTTAACGAAGAAGAAGCCTGCGCCGGCTGGAGAAGAAGATGGTCGGATGAAACCCTTCGCCAGGTTCTCTTTGATGTACTCTTCCATGGAGTGTGTCTCAGGCAGAGACAACGGATAAGTTCGGCCTCGCGGTGGAACCTTCCCTGGAATGAGGTCGATTGGGCAGTCCCATTCTCTATGAGGAGGAAGGATATCAGCAGAGGCTTTACTGAACACGTCCGTGAAGTCTTGATATGGAGGAGGCGGAACATCAGATGACCTGGGGAAGGAAGAACAAACAGGAAGAACTTTGGCTAAACAAGTCTCAGCACAGGAGGGACCCCATGCCAGTATTTGCGTAGTCGTCCAGTCAATCGATGGGTTGTGGAGACGGAGCCATGGAAGGCCTAAAACCACTGGATGTGTGGCTCTTGGAATCACTAGAAAAGCAATATACTCAGAATGAAGAACTCCTACTCTCAGACGAACTGGAAGAGTCCTTAAGGAAATGACTGCGTCAAAAATCTTGCTGCCATCCACGGCAGTCAAAGAGATGGACGAGGACAGTCTCTCGGTGGGTAGGGACCACCGTTTAACATAAGCTTCGGTTATGAAATTCCCAGCTGCTCCGGAATCAAGGAGGGCAATGACGTTCCTGTAACGTTGAGCAATTTGGAGCGACACTGGGAGGTTACAATCATGAGGAGATGGAGAGGAGATCATTACTCCTAGCCGACCCTCTCCTTGGCGAGCTAGGATCTGGAGTTTCCCGAACGTTTGGGACAGGCGTTGATAGTGTGCGATGGAGCTGCACAGTAGAGACATAGAGACTCGGAGAGGCGTCTTCGGCGCTCAGCGGGAGATAGACGGGAACGACCAATTTGCATAGGCTCATCCTTGGATGGAGATGGTTGACGAGGAGGAGAAGCAGAAGATTTAGGAACGGATGATCTTCCTCGCTCGGTTGCTCTCTCTCTGAACCGTAGATCAACCTTCGTGCATAGTGAAATTAGCTCATCCAACTTAGAAGGCAAGTCACTGGTAGCTAACTCATCTTTAATGCGTTCTGACAAGCCATGCCAGAATGCAGCATACAGGGCCTCGTCGTTCCAGGCCAGTTCAGATGCCAGGATTTTGAACTGTATAAGATACTGTCCCACAGTACGTGTTCCCTGGCGTAGACGGAGAATCTCAGATGAAGCAGAGGAAACCCGGCCCGGCTCGTCGAAGATGCGCCTGAATGATGCTACAAAGTCAGTATAGGAGGACAGCAGGGGATCAGACTTCTCCCATAACGGTGATGCCCAATCAAGGGCTGAGCCACTGAGGAGAGAAATAATATAAGCAACTTTGGTACGGTCACTGGGGAAGTTGCCAGATTGAAGCTCAAAATGGATTTCGCATTGGTTGAGAAATCCCCTGCAGAACCTTGGAGATCCGTCAAATTTTGCTGGCGTTGGAAGATGAAGTCGTGGTATGGAAATGGGCAAGGTGGGTGGGGTTACAGCTGGAGTCACTGTGGTGGACGCACCAGACGTGCCAGGTCCACGGAGGGTCGTCTGAATCCCATCCAGCCGAGTAGAGAGATCCTGGAGACAGCGGATGATGTGACCTTGTGCAGCCTCCTGATGTTCGAGTCTGGCTGCCAGTTCTTGCATAGGTCTAGCCGCTTGATCCTGGTCTCCGGCTGGATTCATATGGTCAGTGCTTACTGTCACAACTGAGGGTTTAGGCTGACAGGAGGAAGCCTCAGTTGTAGGGGCTGGAATGAAGTTAAACTTAGATGGTTTAATCAGACCCCTGGACATGTAAGTGTGGAAGGAAACCCGAAGGTGTGACCATGACAAGCAGGTTAAAAGTCAAATGAAAGTTTATTAAACAGACTCCGTATAATCACAACAGCGTTCACAGTCAGTATTAGCAGTGGCAGATAATACAGTTCCTGGATCACTAAACCATAAAAAGGTATAACAGGGCACTGGTAGGTTGCAGAACGGATGTTATAGTCCTTGGGTAGAATAACCTTACCAGGCCAGGCTGTAGTAGTGGAGACAACCGAGGAACACGCCAGTAGGTGTATGAGATGATGCTGGTAACTGGAATGCACTGTAGGAGTCACTGGACGGAACCAGCCAGATGGTGGAGACACGGAGTTAAAACTGAAAGATGCTAGGGTGCGTGGAAACAGATGAAATGAAGAGTGGTTACCGGTGGTAGTGGATACTGCTGGTAAGTAGAAATCCGCTGGGAGAACACCGGCTCTTTAAGGAAGCTGAATTCTGTTGGAAGCAGGTTGCTGGAAACAGATGGGTTAATAGCTGCAAGCTTGGAAGCTGGAAGCAAACGAAGTAATAGCTGGAAGCTGGATCAGTCACAGAGGATTGCAGAGTCAGGCTGCACCGCAGGATGGAAAGCAGGTGCGGATCTCTTTGTGGATGCTGGAGACAGGAGCTGGAACATGGAGAAACAAGCCACAGGAGAGAGAGACTGGAACAAGGTATGACATTCAAAGCACTGACATCTATCTGGCCCAGACACAGGATACTTATACCTGCAGCTATGCAGGCATTGGCTGGGCAATTATGCAGATTCCAGAGACGGTGGATTGGAGGAATTGGAGCATGTGATCAAATCCAACATGGCTGCGCCCATGCTGGAACCTGGAGGGAAAACTGGTTTGAAATGAAATGTGCAAACATAGTGATAATGGCGGCGCCGGCCGCGGAGGGCAGGAGACGTCATATAACAGTTACATGCTGAGACACATGAAGGGCAGCAGAGGCCGCGGCAGGCATGATACATGATTCTAAGAACCTGCAGCAATAACACAGTAACGGCGGCGGAGGCCGCAGAGGACGGGAGACGCCATGTTGGATTCAAACATGGCACCGCTGTGGTAGTGTCTCAGAATGACAGGAGGGATGTGCAGAGTGTTGACACAGATGAGATCCGGATTTGGAACGCTGGGCCAGTCTCAGAAGATACCTAAACGGCATGTAATGGCGTCCAGATACCCGGATCGTGACAGTTGGTTCATATGAAAAGATGAGACCACCTTTGGCAGAAATTGAGGACGAGTCCTCAACTCTGCCCTATCCATGTGAAAAACCAAGTATGGGCTTTTGTGTGATAAAGCCGCCAATTCTGAAACACGTCTAGCCGAAGCTAATGCCAACATCATGACCACTTTCCACGTGAGGTATTTCAACTCCACAGTTTTGAGTGGTTCAAACCAAGGTGACTTGAGGAAACGTAACACCACGTTAAGATCCCAAGGCGCCACCGGAGGCACAAAGGGAGGCTGAATATGCAGCACCCCTCCACAAAAGTCTGTACTTCAGGAAGAGAGGCTAATTCTCTTTGAAAGAAAATGGATAAGGCCGAAATTTGGACCTTTATGGACCCTAATTTTAGACCCAAATTCACTCCTGTTTGAAGGAAGTGAAGCAGACGGCCCAAATGGAACTCCTCCGTAGGAGCAGCTCTGGCCTCACACCAAGAAACATATTTCCGCCATATACGGTGATAATGTTTTAACGTCACGTCTTTCCTAGCCTTGATCAGGGTAGGAATGACTTCCTCCGGAATTCCTTTTTCCGCTAGGATCCGGCGTTCAACCGCCATGCTGTCAAACGCAGCCGTGGTAAGTCTTGGAACAGACAGGGCCCCTGCCGCAGCAGGTCCTGCCTTAGAGGAAGAGGCCACAGATCTTCTGTGAGAAACTCTTGCAGCTCCGGATACCAAGTCCTCCGTGGTCAATCTGGAACAATGAGGACTGTTCTGACCCTGCTCATTCTTATTATTCTCAACACTTTGGGTATGAGAGGAAGAGGAGGAAACACATAGACCGATCTGAACACCCAAGGAGTCACCAGAGCGTCTACCGCTACCGCCTGAGGGTCCCTTGACCTGGCGCAATACCGCTTTAACTTTTTGTTGAGACGGGATGCCATCATGTCGATTTGAGGCAGTCCCCATCGATCCGTGATCTGTGCGAAGACTTCTTGATGAAGTCCCCACCCTCCCGGATGCAGGTTGTGCCTGCTGAGGAAGTCCGCCTCCCAGTTGTCCACCCCCGGGATGAACACTGCTGATAGTGCGCTTACATGGCCTTCCACCCAGCGTAGAATCCTGGTCGCTTCTGCCATGGCCACTCTGCTCCTTGTTCCGCCTTGCCGGTTTATATGAGCCACTGCCGTGACGTTGTCCGACTGAATCAGAACCGGTTTTCTCCGAAGCAATTCCTCCGCTTGACACAGGGCGTTGTATATGGCCCTCAACTCCAGGGCGTTGATGTGGAGACAAGTCTCTAGGTTTGACCAGAGACCTTGGAAATTTCTTCCCAGTGTTACTGCTCCCCAGCCTCGGAGGCTTGCGTCCATGGTCACCAGGACCCAGTCCTGAATGCCGAACCTGCGACCCTCTAGCAGGTGAGCACTGTTCAGCCACCACAGGAGAGATACCCTGGTCCTGGGAGACAGGGTGATCCTTTGATGCATTCGTAAATGGGACCCGGACCACTTGTCCAAGAGGTCCCATTGAAAGGTCCTCGCATGGAACCTGCCGAAAGGGATGGCCTCGTATGAAGCCACCATCTTCCCCAGGACCCGCGTGCAATGATGCACTGAAACCTTTTTTGGTTCCAATAGGTTCCTGACCATGGCTATGAGCTCCTGAACCTATTCGATCGGAAGAAAAACCTTTTTCTGGTCTGTGTCTAGAATCAGGCCCAAAAAGGTCAGATGCATTGTAGGGACTAGCTGGGACTTCGGTATATTGAGAATCCAGCCGTGTATCTGCAACGTCTTCATCGACAGAGACACGCTGTCCAGCAACTTCTCCCGAGATCTCGCCTTTATGAGGAGATCGTCCAAGTATGGGATAATTGTGACCCCCTGCCTGCGCAGGAGCACCATCATTTCCGCCATTACCTTGGTGAAAATCCTCGGGGCCGTGGAAAGCCCAAACGGCAACGTCTGAAATTGGTAGTGACAGTCCTGCACTGCAAATCTCAGGAACGCCTGATGAGGGGGGAATATTGGAACATGAAGGTATGCATCCTTTATGTCCAGGGACACCATCCAATCCCCCCCCTCCAGGCTGGCGATGACTGCCCGAGTGATTCCATCTTAAACTTGAACCTCTTCAAGTACAGGTTCAGAGATTTTAAGTTTAAAATGGGTCTGACCGAACCGTTCGGTTTCGGAACCACAAACAGGGTTGAGTAATATCCCTCTCCTTGCTGGAGATGAGGAACTGTGACAATCACCTGTTGAATATACAATTTTTGGATTGCCGCCAACACTAGCTCCCTCTCTGACGGGGAAGCCGGCAGAGCCGATTTGAAAAAACGGCGAGGAGGCAAGTCTTCGAATTCCAGCCTGTATCCCTGAGAAACAATCTCTAATGCCCAGGGATCCACCTGCGAGTGAACCCAGACGTGGCTGAAAAACCGAAGACGAGCCCCCACTAGATCTGCCTCCCCCCGGGAAGCCCCAGCGTCATGCGGTGGACTTTGCAGAGGCAGGGGAGGACTTTTGCTCTTGGGAACTAGCTGTGTGCAGCTTCTTTCCCCTACCTTTCCCTCTGGCAACAAAGGACGATCCCCGTACCTTTTTGTTTTTATTGGAACGAAAGGACTGCATTTGATAATGAGGTGCCTTTTTTGTATGCTGCGGGGGGACATAAGGTAAGAAATTCGACTTACCAGCCGTAGCCGTAGAGACAAGGTCCGAGAGGCAGTCTCCAAACAACTCCTCCCCTTTGTAAGGCAAAGACTCCATATGCCGCTTTGAATCGGCATCTCCCGTCCACTGTCGGGTCCACAAGAGCCGCCTAGCAGAAATAGACATAGCATTTATTCTGGAGCTTAATAAACAAATGTCTCTCTGAGCATCTCTCATATACAAGGCAGCATCTCTGATATGCTCTATGGTCATTTGAATAGCATCCCTATCTAAGGTGTCAATCTCCGTAGATAAGGAATCTGCCCATGCCACAACCGCACTACAAACCCAGGCCGACGCCATAGCCGGTCTAGCAATAGTACCTGAATGAGTGTAAATGTGCTTCAAGGTAATTTCCTGCCTGCGGTCAGCAGGTTCCTTGAGGGAAGCCGTATCCTGAGAAGGCAGTGCCACCTTTTTGGACAAGCGTGTCAGCGCCTTGTCTACTTTAGGCGAAGATTCCCAGCGTATCCTATCAGTTTGTGGAAAAGGATACGCCATAAGAATACTTTTGAGAACTTGTGGTCTCCTATCCGGAGATTCCCAAGCCTTTTCGCACAATTCACTTAGTTCAAATGAGGATGGAAAGGTGACTTCAGGCTTTTTCCCTTTATACATGTGTACCCTCGTGTCAGGGACCGGGGGTTCTTCAGTAATATGCAAAACCTCTTTAATGGCAATAATCATGTACCGAATACCTTTTGCCACCATGTAATTTTGCATCTTCATAGTCGACACTAGAGTCAGTATCTGTGTCGGTATCTGTGTCATCGATCTGGGATATGGTGCGCTTCTGAGACCCCGAAGCAGTGCCGTTTCTAGGGGCGGGCGAGCCGTGCAACCGCACGGGGCGCCCGCCGCGGCACTATGTTACTCCTTCTCGCCTCTCCCGAGCGCTCCTGCTCGGGGGGCGGAGTTTCGCGGAATGACGCGTTGCGTCGTGACGTCACGACGCAAACGCGTCATTCCGCAAAGCCCCGCCCCCCGAGCAGGAGCGCTCGGGAGAGGCGAGAAGGAGAAGCAAGAAGAAGGAGGAGGCGGCCGGCGCGAGGGACGTGAGGCGGCGGGACCGAAGAGCGGGAAGACGTAAGTATTCTCTCTCTCTCCCCCCCCTCTCCCCTTTCCTTCTCCTCAGCTTGAAACCTGCCTGCCACTGCCGCACTGTGTAAAATGGGGGCACCTGCTTATGGGGATACCTGCCTGCCACACTGTGTAATATGGGGGCACCTGCCTATGGGGATACCTGCATGCCACACTGTGTAATATGGGGGCACCTGCCTATGGGGATACCTGCCTGCCACACTGTGTAATATGGGGGCACCTGCCTATGGGGATACCTGCCTGCCACACTGTGTAATATGGGGGCATCTGCCTGCGTACTGTGTAATATGGGGGCACCTGCCTGCGTACTGTGTAATATGGGGGCATCTGCCTGCGTACTGTGTAATATGGGGGCACCTGCCTGCGTACTGTGTAATATGGGGGCACCTGCCTGCCACACTGTGTAATATGGGGGCACCTGCCTGCGTACTGTGTAATATGGGGGCACCTGCCTGCCACTCTGTGTAATATGGGGGCACCTGCCTGCGTACTGTGTAATATGGGGGCACCTGCCTGCGTACTGTGTAAAATGGGGATATCTGCCTGCCGTGCTGTGTAAAATGGGGATATCTGCCTGCCGTGCTGTGTAAAATGGGGATACCTGCCTGCTGTACTTTGTAAAATGGGGATACCTGCCTGCGTACTGTGTAAAATGGGGGCACCTGCCTGCGTACTGTGTAAAATGGGGATACCAGCCTTCCGCGCTGTGTAAAATGGGGACACCTGCCTGCCGCGCTGTGTAAAATGGGGACACCTGCCTGCCGCGCTGTGTAATATGGGGACACTTGCCTGCTGTAATGTGTAAAAAGGTGACTTTTTTATTTTTATTTTTTCCCCACTGTGGTGGGTGTGATGATATCAGATGAGGCCATGCCCACTTTAATGAGACCACGCCCATTTTAATCAGGCCACACACCCTTGTCGGGAGCGCGCGCGCCTACGGCGCGCGCATTCTTTTTCTTTTTATGGCTATATGGGGGGGGGGGCACACTTTTTTTTTTTTTTTTTTTTAAGAGCAATGGGGGGGGGGGGGGCGCATTTTGAAATCTCGCACTGGGAGCCAAATTGTCTAGAAACGGCCCTGCCCCGAAGGGCCTGGCGCCACAGGGACAGGCATGGACTGGCTACCTGACTGATCCCTAGCTTCTGCCTTGTCTAACCTTTTATGCAATAGATTAACATTTGCATTCAAGACATTCAACATATCCACCCATTCCGGTGTCGTCGTTGCCGACGGCGACATGACATTCAAGCACTCCCCCTCCACATTAAGCGAGCCTTCCTCGTCAAACATGTCGACACACGCGTACCGACACACTTCACACACATAGGGAACCCCTTTCTGAAGACAGTATCCCTGTCAAGGCCCTTTGGAGAGACAGAGAAAGAGTATGCCAGCACACACCCCAGCGCAATGATCCTGGAGACCAACACAAAATGTTTTTCCCCAACAGCGCTGTATAATATGTAAACCACCAATTATGTGCCCCCCCCCCCTCTCTTTTAAACACCCCTTCACCGTGTGTAAATAGGGGAGAGTCCGGGGAGCTTCCTCTCAGCGGTGCTGTGGAGAGAAAATGGCGCTGGTGAGTGCTGGGGGAGAAGCCCCGCCTCCTTGGCGGCGGGCTTCTGTCCCGCTCAAACTTACTAAAATATGGCGGGGGCTCCTTTATATACATGTACAGTGCCCACCTGTACATGTATATAGTCTTTTTGCCATGCAGAGGTTTATATTGCTGCCCAGGGCGCCCCCCCCTCCCCCCCCTGCGCTCTGCACCCTTACAGTGACCGGAGTGTGTGAGGTGTATGGGAGCAATGACACACAGCTGCAGTGCTGTGTATTACCTCCGTGAAGCTGAAGGCTTCTGCCGCCTGACGACTTCTGTTCTTCTAGCTCTGTGAGGAGAACGGCGGCGCGGCTCCGGGGGTGGATGCCCAGTAAGAACCTGCGTTCACCCCCTCTGGAGCTAATGGTGTCCAGTAGCCGAGGAAGCAGAGCCTATCTTAGACAAGAAGGTCTGTTCCTCTCTCCTCAGTCCCTCGATGCAGGGAGCCTGTTGCCAGCAGTGCTCCCTGTGAAAAAGTAGAAAAAGTAGAGAAAAAATCCAAACAAAAATGCTTTTAGGCAGAGAACTCAGGAGAGCTCTCTGCAGTGCACCCATCCTGCACTGGGCACAGTGTAAAACTGAGGTCTGGAGGAGGGGCATAGAGGGAGGAGCCAGTGCACACCCAGAGTCCAAAGCTTTCTTAAAGTGCCCAATCTCCTGCTGAGCCCGTCTATTCCCCATGGTCCTTACGGAGTCCCAGCATCCTCAAGGACGTTAGAGAAATGTAATAATGACACCAACTACGTGAATATTGTCATTGCGTGCCCCAAAGTCAGTTTTAATGGCACATTTTTTTCGCAATGCACATACAAAGACAATTAACCCTCAAAATATGTGAAGTTGTCGAGTTGAACACATTTTGCTTGCATCAACCCTAACAACTAGAGTGATATAACAATTATAAGGAGACTTTACATTATTATTATTTTTTAAACCATGGCATATCGCTTACCTAGAATAAGTATTACATTGAAAATACACTGACGTGGCAAGGGTTCTGGTGTGGCGAGGTCATGGACTCCAGTTGTCAACAAGGCACTGTGCAGGCTGGCGGTGGTTCCATAATGGTGTGGAGTGTGTTCACATGGCATGGGTTAGGTCCACCTGAACACGTCATTGACTGGTAACTGCTATGTTGCAGTGCTTGGTGACTATTTGCAGCCCTTCATGGACCTCATGTACTAATTCAACTATGGAATATTCCAGCAAGGTAATGCACTATGTAATCGGTCCCATGTTGTCCAGAATTGTTCAAGGAGCATTCCTAAGAGTTCAGTTGACTGGTGTGGCCACCACGTTAGCCCAACATGAATCAAACTTCTTTAGAATGTGGTGTCACTGGCATATTTTCAATGGTTGAAAAAGGGGGGAGCTGGGCTGCACACCCTATTACTAAAGATATTAAGAGGTGTTATCATGCTGAGGCTAATAATAACAAAAATAATAATAATAATAATAAAACTGCACCCATTGTAAATACTATGTTGGAGGAAGAGAAAAGCTGATGCACACTACTAGCACTAAGAACACTGACATGTGCTAAGAGCTTCACTTACACTCCATGTTAATTGTGAGGGTTTATTAAAATGATTTATACTATTCATGTTCTTAGTGCTGGTAGTGTCGGGGTCCAAGTGGGCCCACACCGCACACCCTGCACCTATTTTTTAAATTAAATACTCACCTTTTCCGGAGTCGCCTACTGGATGCAGCATCTCTAAACAAATCCCCGGTAAATGGCGTGGCGGACATTTTTCCAGAGATTTCTTTCTGCATACACAGTAAGATAATCTCTGGGAAAATGTCTGTCGCACCATTTTCTCGGAGATCTGCGCATGCGCACTAGACTCTGGGAAAGCGCTAGGGTCCCCTAGTGACCCTAGTACACAGAGTCTACAGCGCTGCCGGCTAGAGAGGAGGGGGCCCAGACAGAGTCTGCACACAGTCCTCCTCCTCTCTAGAAGCGCCCCTGCGTGGTTTAGAGGTCCATTCGCACCCAAGATCCTGTATCTACATATATCAGGTAGCTGTGGGAAGCTATCCAGGCTGCATAGGTAAACCTCTCTCCAGAGGTCTTCCATTACATTGTGGAATCGATGAAACCCATCAAGTTGGTTTACTTTACCAGGCTAAAGGGGGTCCTACACAATACCAGGCACCTATCCATGACTACTGGCACTTCAGTGTACAGTATGTGTCCTCTCAATATGCTTTATGTTTATATGTTATCTGTATGTCTATCAGAACACATAGGGACTTATATAATAGTCTGTGATATGCAGGCTGTGTGGGAATTCCGGCGCATATGCCCATATTTTTTAAATAAAAGGAAAAGCCGATTACCTTGTAAATGATTGCCGCTTTAAGAATATGGGCATACTCGCCAGAATTCCCCCACAGCATGCATCTCGCAGACTATTACATAAGCCCTATAGTGTAATCCCATTTAAAATAACATTCCATTAAGGTGTTTTCCTATTTATTTTTAACATTTTTGTTTCTATATAGGACATAATGGCTGATGTGAACATTGCCAAAGAGTTTGTCGCCTCCAACGCCAGCAGCTACAAAACATCACCAACCTAAGAAGACTGTCTACAGGTTACACGTAACCCTCTTTGGTATGGGTGGTCTTCAGTATGCCGGCTGTCGGGATCCCGGCGCACAGTATACCGGCGCTGGGATCCCGACAGCCGGCATACCGACACTTATTCTCCCTCGTGGGGGTCCACGCCCCCCCTGGAGGGAGAATAAAATAGCGTGGCGCGCGTGGCACGCAACCGTGCCCGCAGCGTGGCGAGCGCAGCGAGCCCGCAAGGGTCTCATTTGCACTCGCCACACTGTCGGTATGCCGGCGGTCGGGCTCCTGGCGCCGGTATGCTGGTCGCCAGGAGCCCGACCGCCGGCATACCATACTACACCCTTTGGTATGTCAGATGCAGGAGTTGTGTATCACAACCTTGTGATTGTGTCGAGACGCCATCAGATCCACGTCTGGAAGGCCCCACTTTTCCACTAGTAGTTGAAACACTTCTGGATGGAGGCCCCACTCGCCGGCATGTATGTCCAGACAACGGAGAAGGTCCATTTCCCAATTCAGGACTCCCGGAATTAATATTGCCAAAATGGCCGGTAGATGGCGTTCCGCCCAATGTAGAATCCGTGAGACTTCCTTCATTGCCAAGCGGCTTCGAGTGCCGCCTTGACGATTTATGTAAGCCACTGTGGTGGCGTTGTCTGACTGTACCTGAACAGGACGGTTCCGAATTAAATGCTGGGCCAGGTTCAACGCATTGAAGACCGCCTGCAATTCCAGAATGTTGATCGAGAGGAGAGATTCCTCCTTGGTCCACCGACCCTGAAGGGAGTGTTGCTCCAGCACTGCGCCCCAACCTCTTAGACTGGCATCTGTCGTCAACAGGACCCAGTTGGATATCCAGAATGGACGGCCCCGGCACAATTGTTGGTCCTGGAGCCACCATAGCAGCGACAGACGGACCTCCGGAGTCAATGAGATCATGTGAGACCTGATCCGGTGAGGCAGGCCGTCCCACTTGGCTAGAATCAGCTTCTGGAGGGGGCGAGAATGGAATTGAGCATACTCCACCATGTCGAATGCTGATACCATGAGGCCCAGCACCTGCATCGCCGAATGTATCGACACTTGCGGACGAGAAAGGAAGCAACGAATCCTGTCCTGAAGCTTCAGGACTTTCTCCTGATACAAGAACAACCTCTGGTTGTGAGTGTCCAATAGTGCTCCCAGGTGCACCATGCTCTGAGCAGGGACCAGGGAGGATTTCTTCCAGTTGGTGAGCCACCCATGGGCTTGTAGAAACCGGACAGTCATATTCAGATGACGTAGGAGAAGTTCTGGGGAATTTGCCAGGATTAACAAGTCGTCCAGATACGGCAGTATCCTGACCCCTTGACGGCGGAGTACCACCGTCATTACCGCCATAACTTTGGTGAAGAATCGCGGAGCCGTTGTTAAACCAAAGGGTAACGCCCGAAACTGGTAATGGAGGTTGCCAATCGCAAACCTCAGGTATTGCTGATGTGACGCTGCTATAGGAATATGCAGGTAAAGCATCCTGTATGTCCAAGGAGACCATGTAGTCCCCAGGTTCCAAGGCCAGAACTATAGAGCGAACTGTTTCCATACGGAACTTGGAAACCTTCACAAACCTGTTCAATGCCTTGAGGTTGAGAATGGGCCGGTAGGACCCATTCGGTTTCGGGACTAGAAACAGCGGAGAATAGTACCCCCGGCCCCTCTGCACAAGAGGCACCTGTACAACAACTCCTGTATCCAGGAGGGTCTGTACCACTGAATGTAGAGTGTTTGCCTTTGTCTGGTCCAACGGGACGTCTGTCCGGCAAAATCGATGAGGGGTCGGTTTTTGAAGGCTATGGCGTAACCTCAAGTGACGACTTCCCGTACCCAGGCATCTGAAGTAGTCTGCAACCATTCCTGGGTATACCCTAGAAGCTGGCCCCCCACCCTGGGATCCCCCAGTGGGAAGCCCGCCACGTCATGCGGCAGGCTTATCGGTCTTGGAAGCTGGCTGACGGGCCGCCCAGGTTCTTTTGGGCTTTGGCTTACCAGGTTTGGAAGTACGGGCCTGCTTGTTGTACGCCTGACCTTTTGCTTTACCAGAAGGACGAAAGGGGCGAAAGGAAGTACCTTTAGCCTTCGAGACGGAAGGAGCGGTACTTGGCAGACAGGCGGTTTTGGCCGTAGCCAAGTCAGCCACAATCTTATTTAAGTCCTCCCCAAACAGAATATCTCCCTTGAAAGGGAGTACCTCCAGGGTTTTTCTAGAGTCCAGATCCACAGACCAGGATCTCAGCCACAAAATCCGGCGAGCCAGGACTGATGTAGTAGAGGCCTTGACTGCTAGGATACCGGCATCAGAAGTCGCCTCTTTAATATAGCGAGAAGCTGTGACAATATATGACAAGCATTGTCTAGCATGGTCAGAAGAGATTTCAGTTTCCAACTCTAAGGCCCATGCTTCAATAGCCTCTGCAGCCCATGTTGCTGCAATAGTGGGCCTTTGTGCAGCACCCGTGAGGGTGTAAATCGCTTTCAGACAACCCTCCACACGTTTATCCGTAGGCTCTTTTAGAGACGTGACGGTAGTGGCAGGTAGAGCCGAGGAAACCACCATCC
This sequence comes from Pseudophryne corroboree, assembly GCF_028390025.1. Classification (NCBI taxonomy): domain Eukaryota; kingdom Metazoa; phylum Chordata; class Amphibia; order Anura; family Myobatrachidae; genus Pseudophryne; species Pseudophryne corroboree. Next base: position 78,574,164 of record NC_086455.1, on the reverse strand, counting down.
TAGACACATGTGAGTTTACTGGAGGAGGCGTTTCCCAATCTTTAAACAGCTCTGGCGCGAGGGGATAGCGAGTCAGCATCTTCTTTTGAGGCACAAACTTCTTACCCGGGTTTTCCCAGGGTTCCTGACATATATCCACTAGGTGGTCAGAGTGAGGTAAAACTTGTTTAACCACCTTCTGACGCTTGAACCTATCTGGTTTCTTAGGAGGGACGGATGGCTCGGGATCATCCGTAATCTGTAAAATCAACTTAATAGCCTCCAAAAGATCAGGCACATCCACATGTGAACCACCCTCCCCATCAGCAGTATCTGATTTAGAATCTGTGGGGTCAGTGTAAGTGCCATCTTCATCAGACGAGGTGTCAGTGACAGCAGTGGATTGTGAGGAGATAAGAGCTCGCTTAGAGGACCCCTTGGGCTTAGGCGAGCGAGTGTCAAACTTTTTTGTAGTCAGGGACTGGTTCAACTTCTTCAACTGAGCAGATAAATTGTCCGCCCACGGCGGATTAGCTGCAGGGACCACATACGGTTGTACCGGCATAGGGGGTGTTAATTTATTAACTAGCGTATGCAGAAGCGTGGAAAAAGCAGCCCATGGGGGGTCATTATGGACCTCCGTTGCCACAGTTCCACTGGGGGGCAAGGAGCCCCCAAAACCAGAACCCACAGCTGCTATATTCTCCTCAAATGGATCTGTGGCTTCAGCAAAACCAGCAGTGTGTTCCGCCCCAGAACTGTTACCGTCAGAAGCAGACATGATATAACTTGCAGGATCAGGTAACAAAATACAATTGGCAGCAGCACAATACCTCTTACCCAAACCCCTGCGCAGTGTAGTCAGCACAAGCAGGGACACAGGAGAGATACGGTGACTAAAATCACAGAGAAAAATACGTATTAGAGTATATCTTGTGAATATCCTATATTATTATAAGACCTGACGCACCAAGCCCCCTCAGGTTATAGAATATAGGAATAGCAAGTTGAGTGACAGACACGAATGGAAACCACTCAGCAAGCTAATGCACACACATATAGTCACAGTTATACAATGCAGAGGTTATTACCAACAATAATACTGCACTGGACCAGCTGATATAGCTATGTAGTCAATAGATATAACACTGCACAGTAAGAACTGGATGTATATCACAGGGTAATTGTACTAGAAAACCCTGACTAAATGCACTCTTTCTTAACTAACACTGTCTAATAGGCAGGTAGAATACTTAAGTGTCATGTAAAGTCACAGCGCTGACAACCAGGCGGCTTTAGTTTACACAGGAGGATTTGCCCAAGCAGTCCCAGGAACAGTGTAGCTGAGAGAAATGGCGCCCAGACAGGGAGTGAGGAAAAGACAGAAATGCAGCTCCAGGGCGGGAACATTTGCGGAAAATGGCGCCCTGGGGCTGGGGGAGGGGCTCCAGGTCTAAGCCTTATCCCCCTGCTGGCAAAACCACCAGGTATTGTGGGCTACTATTAAAATGGCTTTAAGAGAAAACCTGACCTGCACCCATGCCCTGGTGATCTAGTGGGATCGCCCGTACTACCACAGTGTCCACCGCCACCGCGCGCGACCTGCCTCCCACTGACCGCACCGAATCGTGATAAAGTACGGGACCCGCAAGCGGGATCCACTCACCACCTCCCGAAGCGCGGCCACGCGATTCCGGAGAGCCCCTGTCATGTGTGCCTGACCATGGAAGAAAACCGGAGCCTCTTGCTGTAGTTACCCGGCAACCAGAGCTCGGGAGTGTACAGCGCCGCTGGGGAGAGATGGAGCTGCAGCAGTGAGTGTCAAAAGACATATACACACTGCTGCTGCCCTTGAAGTCTTCACTTTTTTTCTAAAAAACTCTTCTCAGGGCTGCCCAGCGCAACCCCTCTGTTATGTGCCTGCTATCTGCGGCACCTACTACAAAACTGAGCTCCTGTGCAGGGAGGAGGGGTTATAGAGGAGGCGGCGCTATGCATTCTGGGAACAGTCAAAGCTTTTCAGCCTGTTGGTGCCTCGGATCAAGATCCTACTCTACACCCCTATTTCTTTCCTTGTGGAGCCCAGTGTACCCCGCAGCAGAAATACATAGGTCCGCGGCTTTTCACAGATGGGGGCCTAATTGGATAGCCCCCCCCAAAAAAAATACAGAACCCTCCCACTACAACACAGACATTTGAATTAATTTCCCCCGCCAGCATAGGTGTGCACAGCATATTCCATTAGGTTGAGGGGTGAGTCTAGCACCACTGGAGGGGCATATCTACACTATTTTATAATTTCTCAGTAAAATCACAAGGCTTAATCTATCCCGAGTTCATAATAATACATGTAGATATAATGCACCCTAAATAAATAAAATAAATAATCAAACATATCGGCGCGACCGCTGGTTGGTACTGACTGTCCGTGCCAGCATAACGTTAAGCTGCACCCTATCGTTGCTCATATTTCCCCCAAACTATCCCTGACCCAGTGGCGGAACTAGAGAGTGGTGCAATGCCCCTTAGCACCCATAAACACCCTGATTTTGAGTGGACCACTCTGAAAATTTTGAGAGATTTATGGGGCTGAACATTTGAGTTTTAATATAAGCATACCTCCCAACTTTGTCCTCGTTGGAAGAGGGACACATAGACCACATTCCTGAAAAGGGGCTTGGTCTACAAAAGGGGCGTGGCTTTGCAAAGGACCCACGGTCGTGAGCCGCGCCCCCATTTTCGTCACTGAGGGGGCATGCCAAGTGCGCTGTGAGCTGCTGGCATGCCCCCTCTCCCTCTGACTCCAGTGAATAAACGCTGTTGCGCATGCGCACAGCGTCTATTCACCGCTGCTCTGCCAAGCAGGGAAGCAAGAGACAGAGCCTCCCAACTGCCCCCCCCCCCCCCCTCCACCGCGGGACACTGCGGCCCGCCGGTGGGACAGCGGGACAGTCCCCAAAAAACGGGACTGTCCCGCGAAAATCGGGACAGTTGAGAGGTATGATATAAGGACAAAAGAAAAATTTTAAATATAGACGTGCCATCAGAGCCACATATGCCATTAGACTCCTCTCCGTAGGACACCAGCATTTGTCACACATGTCTCCATGCTTTCCAGCTACTGACAGTAGTGCCCCTTAATCATATTATGCCATACAGTAGGCCCAAATTCATAATATGCTGTATTTTTTACAGGGTATCCAATTAGATCGTCCATAAAAAAAAAAAATTGGGCGAAAATACAAAGGTTCAGTGAAACCTGTGTGTTTTTGCCTCCGCAGACCCGAAAAGCTGGCAATTATCGGGTATTTTGCTTCACCTGCCTGAGGCAGGTGAAACAAAATCCAGACAATCCGTGTACCCCTGGACTGCAGGAAGGCCACCTGGGAGCTGGCGGGGACTGTAGGGAAGGCGCCTGGGAGATGGCATTTAGCCACCCCTCCTTTCCCGCCCCCAGGCAAGGGTCATGTGACCGAGGAGCCAGAGCTGTTTGGGACCGGAGCTGTCAGAGCCGGAGCCCACTGCTGCAATCAGGTATCAACTACGATATCGCCCGATGCTAATAGGATAGCCACCGGCAATATCATTTCTCACGGTAATATACCACGGGTAATTGGATATCCTTATTTATTTTAAAAGTAATATAAAGGATGGGAACAATAGAAAAAAAAAAGGAGTGTCGCAGTATGGAGTATAGGAAGGGTGAGTATTACAAAGGTTGCCCTGCACCACAAAAGTGCTCATTATACTACATTGGATGACATCTATTTTTCATTTGAATCAGGTAAGTATCTCTAAACGGGATGACTATAGGAATACTATAGAAATGCTGAACGGTTTCTCTGCTTAGATGTTTTGTGATGTCCACCCGGTGAAGCCAGGTGGCAGCGTAAAGTGAAATACGACCACTGATGTGAATGTTAGATTAGCCATTTTCTGCATTTTTTAACAGTACTTAAGTGTTTTACAAAATCATTCATTTTTCTCAGCCTACCATACGTGTATTTAAAGCTATGGGAATATTTAAAGTTTATCAATTTTATACATGATTGTGCAATAAGAATAGATTGGAAGCTGTAATGTTCCAGTACAATAACAAACCAAATAATCAGAACAAAGGGGGTAATTCCAAGTTGATCGCAGCAGGAAATTTTTAGCAGTTGGGCAAAACCATGTGCACTGCAGGGGAGGCAGATGTAACACGTGCAGAGAGAGTTAGATTTGGGTGGGTTATTTTGTTTCTGTGCAGGGTAAATACTGGCTGCTTTATTTTTTACAATGCACCTTAGATTGCAGATTGAACACACCCCACCCAAATCTAACTCTCTCTGCAAATGTTATATCTTCCCCCCTGCAGTGCACATGGTTTTGCCCAACTGCTAAAAAAAATTCCTGCTGCGATCAACTTGGAATTACCCGCAATATGCAAACTAATCAGGGGAGATTTTATCCTTTCTACTTTCTTATTATTAGCCGATGGATTGTCCTTTGTTCTTTGTCTACCTGTTCACGTCCGGAGCAGCCACTCAGCCATATGTTGTCTCAGATGGAGCAGAATTAAAAAATGTCTGACTGGTGGATTCAATATAGTTAATGATGGTTAGCAAGGTTGTTAAAAAGAAAAGTGAACATGTCATATGAATATCCTATACTGCCAGTAAGTGACTTTGCTACCGAAGCGACAATCCTTGACATGTTCTTGGCTAGTTACAAGAATCAATAAGCAGCAAGATAGAAAATAATTTATGCACGTTTCACACACCGATTAAATTAAAAGAACATCACCTGATTAAGATTACAATCATATTATCATTACATATAATTGCTTAAAAAAGGTCATATTATAATGTCATAATATATACAGAGATTATATAATGACATTCTAAGAACTTGCAGGGGTAAAATTTGATATTAAATAGAACCCAGGGCCAGATTAAGGTTTGTGGGACCCAGGGCCGGCGCTACCACTAGGCAGCTTTAGGCAGCTGGCTAGGGGGGCAGCCGCTGGAGGGCGCCTCTTATTCAGCCCAACATTAAAATGAAAGATGTTTCTTTAACATCTTTCATCTACTGTACCAGATGCTGGTGACAGGGGCGGCAGACACTTTTCCCCCAGCAACCCATTTTTTCCTTAATATTTTCAAGGGGGAGGGGATTGAGGACAAGCGCGCCGCGTATGCAGTCAGAGGCAGCAGGTGCCCGCTCCTCACCAGCGGTAAGTTAACACCGCCAGCGGCGTTATGTAGCCGGTGACCGCAACGGGGAGCAGTGCCTCCCCGCCAGCAGCAGCAGCAGCAGCACCAACCCGGCCGCCGGGACCATGAGCCAATAGACGTTGGCAGGCAGCTGCAGGGAGCAGTAATCCCCCCACGCCAACCCGGCCAGCGGTAAGATGTCCTTTGTGGTGATGCGGCATCCAGAGTAGTGGCTTCCTGGAGGAGTTACTCTCCGAGAAAGTGGTAGAGGTCACAGTGTGCCCTGGCTACATATATGTATGGACTATGGAGGCAGTCAGTGTATTTATGTATGAGAGAGGCAGGGTATGGATTTATGGATATATATGTATGTATGGATGTATGTATGATAGAGGCTATGTATGTATGTATGTATGAGAGAGGCCGTGTATGTATGTATGTATGTATTATGTATGAGAGAGGCCGTGTATGTATGTATATATGTATTATGTATGAGAGAGGCTATGTAACTATGTATGGATGTATGTATGATAGAGGCTATGTATGTATGTATGTATGTATGTATGTATGTATGAGAGAGGCTGTGTATGTATGTATGTATGTATTATGTATGAGAGAGGCTATGTATGTATGGATGTATGTATGTATGTATGTATGATAGAGGCTATGTATGTATGGATGTATGTATGTATGTATGTATGAGAGAGGCCGTGTATGTATGTATGTATGATAGAGGCTATGTATGTATGTATGTATGTATGTATGTATGAGAGAGGCCGTGTATGTATGTATGTATGTATGTATGTATGCATGAATGAGAGAGGCCGTATATGTATACATGTATGAGAGAGGCCGTGTATGTATGTATGTATATATGAGTGAGGCCGTATATGTATCCATGTATGAGAGAGGCCGTATATGTATGTATGTATGATAGAGGCTATGTATGTATGAGTAAAGCCATATATGTATGCATGTTTGAGAGAGTCCGTGTATGTACGTACGTACGTACGTACGTACGTACGTACGTACGAGGACGTATATATACGTACGTACTTACTTACGAGAGGCCGTGTATGTATGTATGTATGTATGTATGTATGTATGAGAGATGCCTTATATATATGTACCTACGTATGTATGAGAGAGGCCGTGTATGCAGAGCCGGCCATAGGTATAAGCAAACTAGGCAATTGCCTAGGGCATTTGATATGCCTAGGGGCATCAGCAGCTTCTGCTGATTAAAATGATATGCGGCATGCCTATATTCTGTGTGTAGCATTTCATATGCAGATACAGCCACAGTCTTACACAGTATACAGGCATGCTGCATATCAGTTTAATCAGCAGAAGCTGCTTGTGCATCCTAGCCACATAGCAATGCAAACAAGATGCATTTTCATAAAAAAAAAAGGTGCCCGACGTTAGCATTGAGGCAAGATTTATGAGGACACATCTGTATCCAAGCAGAGGCAGAGGTCACAGTGTTAGTGGCAGTGTGAGTGCTGTGTGCATGTGAGTTGGTTGGTTGTGCAGTAGTGTTCGGAATATGTGTAAGGAGCATTATGTGTGTCATGTAAAAATGCATTAATAATGTGCAACATATGTGTAAGGGGCACTATGTGTGTCATTATGTGTATAAGGGCATTAATAAGGTGCGGCATATGTGTAAGGGACATTATGTGTAAAAAGGCATTAATAAAGGTTGTCATAATGTGTAAGGCGCATTATGTTTATAAGGACATTAATAATGTCTCTCATGTGTAAGGGGCATTACGGTGCGGAATTATGTGTATAAATGCATTACTAATGTGTGGCATTATGTGTATAAGGTGCTCTACTATGTGGCATTGCACATAGAAAGAGCACTACTGTGTCGTCTAATGTGAATAAAGAGCAGTAGGGTGTGGTGTAATGTGAATAAGGAGCAATTCAATGTGATGTAATGTGAATAAGTAACGTTTATAAGGTAAAGTGATACTACTGTGGGATGTAATGTGAATTATGGACACTATCGCATGATCAAATGTGAATAAAGTTGCAGAACTGTGTGGCGTCATTTGAATTGGGGTTACTATTGTGTGGCCATGCCCCTTGCCAGCAAAAACACACCCCTTTTTGGGCTGTGCGCCAAATGTGCGAACTGTTCCTATTTAAAATATAGGGGGTACAAACACCAAAATAAGGACTGCTATGGGTGAGGGGTGATGGTGCTGGGAAAGAGGTGCAAGGTCAGAGGCGGAACCAGCGGTGGTGCTAGGGGGCACCAGTCAAAATCTTGCCTAGGGCATCATATTGGTTAGGGCCGGCTCTGCGTGTATGTATGTATGTATGTATGTATGTATGAGAGAGGCCGTGCGTGTATGTATATATAAGAGAGGCCGTATATGTATGTATGAGAGAGGCCGTATATATATATATATATATATATATGTACGTACGTAAGTACGTACGAGAGAGGATGTGTATGTATGTATGTATGTATGTATGTATGTATGAGAGAGGCCGTATATGTATGCATGTATGAGAGGCTGTATATGTATGTATGATAGAGACTATGTATGTATGTATGTATGTATGTATGAGTGAGGCCATATATGTATGCATGTTTGAGAGAGGCCATATATGTATGTATGAGAGAGGCCATATATATACGAATGTACGAACGAGAGGCCGTGTATGTATGTATGTATGTATGTATGTATGTATGTATGTATGTATGAATGAGAGAGGCCGTATATATATATATATATATATATATATACACACACATATACAAACAAATATAAAACCACAGCACTCACCACCCCAGAAGTGGGGTGCAGTGTCTGCACTCACCACTCATAGGGTGGGGTGCATGTAGCCCATGGCCACCTACTTAAAAATATACAAACAGAAAGTTCAGCACTCAGCAAAGCAAGCTCACTTATTTTCACAACATCAATAAATAAATGATAGGGGTTTAGTTAGTGAATTGGCCAATGCACGGAAGCCTGCAAACCGCTCGCCAAGGTACCCCATCTTCATGCAGGTCCTACACTATCACAGAGTCTCAAAAATTAAAACCTAGCAACTGTGTCACACATAATATAACTGCAAATATGCCCACTTGGTTTACTGTGTATCTGCCAAATACTCCATGGCTTTTAAAGGTACACTAGTCACCAGAGCCGGCCATAGGTATAGGCAAACTAGGCAATTGCCTAGGGCATTTGATATGCCTAGGGGCATCAGCAGCTTCTGCTGATTAAAATGATATGCAGCATGCCTATATTCTGTGTGTACCATTTCATATGCAGATACAGCCACAGTCTCACACAGTATACTGTATAGGCATGCTGCATATCATTTTAATCAGCAGAAGAGGCTTGTGTATCCTAGCCACATAGCAATGCAAATAAGATGCATTTTCATAAAAAAAGGTGCCCGGCGTTAGCATTGAGGCAAGATTTATGAGAACACATCTGTATCCAAGCAGAGGCAGAGGTCACAGCGTTAGTGGTAGTGTGAGTGCTGTGTGCATGTGAGTGGCTTGGTTGTGCAGTAGTGTTCAGAATATGTGTAAGGAGCATTATGTGTGTTATGTAAAACTGCATTAATAATGTGAAACATATGTGTAAGGGGCACTATGTGTGTCATTATGTGTATAAGGGCATTAATAATGTGCAGCATATGTGTAACAGGGTAGTACTGTACGTGTGTCATTATGTGTATAGGGGCACTAATAATGTGCAGCAAATGTGTAGGGGGCACTATGTGTGTCATTATGTGTATAAGGGCATTAATAATGTGCGGCATATTTGTAAGGGACATTATGTGTAAAAGGGCATTAATAAAGGTTGTCATAATGTGTAAGGTGCATTATGTTTATAAGGACATTAATAATGTGTCTCATATGTGTAAGGGGCATTACTGTGTGGAATTATGTGTATAAATGCATTACTAATGTGTGGCATTATGTGTATAAGGTGCTCTACTATGTGGCATTGCATATAGAAAGGGCACTACTGTGTTGTCTAATGTGAATAAAGAGCAATAGGGTGTGGTGTAATGTGAATAAGGAGCAATTCAGTGTGATGTAATGTGAATAAGGGGCTCTACTGTGAGGAGTAACGTTTATAAGGTAAAGTGGTACTACTGTGGGATGTAATATGAATTATGGACACTATCGCATGATCAAATGTGAATAAAGTTGCAGTACTGTGTGGCGTAATTGGAATTGGGGTTACTATTGTGTGGCCATGCCCCTTGCCAGCAAAAACACGCCCCTTTTTGGGCTGTGCGCCAAATGTGTGAACTGTTCCTATTTAAAATATAGGGGGTGCAAACACCAAAATAAGGACTGCTATGGGTGAGGGGTGATGGTGCTGAGAAAGAGGTGCAAGGTCAGAGGCGGAACCAGCGGTTGTGCTAGGGGGCACCAGCCAAAATCTTGCCTAGGGCATCATATTGGTTAGGGCCGGTTCTGCTAGTCACCTGACACTGGCTGATAAATTAATAAAGAACAGCTGACTCAGGTTTAAGATAATTGGGCTTGCATAGGGGTGCATGAACAAAGCTTGTGGCCACAGTTAATATGAGTTAACCAAAGATTAACCCTACAATATACAAACAAATATAAAACCTTTAAGTAGGTGGCCATGGGCTACATGCACCCCACCGTATGAGTGGTGAGTGCAGACACTGCACCCCACTTCTGGGGTGGTGAGTGCTGTGGTTTTATATTTGTTTGTATATTGTAGGGTTAATCTTTGGTTAACCCATATTAACTGTGGCCACAAGCTTTGTTCATGCACCCCTATGCAAGCCCAATTATCTTAAACCTGAGTCATGTGACCACTGTTGTTGTTGTTTTTTTCAATATACGTTTGACAATTTATCTGGACGGAGTGCCGCTGCCTTCTTTCATCACGTATTGTATCATTCCCTGGGGAGGGCACCCGGATTTGCAAATTGCTCACAGGGAGTGCCGGGCATTTTCTCATTGTATATATAGATATATATATATCTACGTACGTATGTATGAGAGAGGCCGTGTATGTATGTATGAGAGAGGCCGTGCGTGTATGTATATATGAGAGAGGCCATATATGTATGTATGAGAGAGGCCGTATATATATATATATATATATATATATATATATATATACCTACGTACGTATGAGAGAGGCCGTGTGTGTATGTATGTATGTATGAGAGAGGCCATGCGTGTATGTATATATGAGAGAGGCCGTATATATATATATATATATATATATATATATATAAAAGTACAACCACACCATGAGGCTCCAGCTGGGGCTATGTTGCAGAAGAAACCAGCACTCCTTCAATATCCAAACGTTTTTATGCCATTTCAAGTAATATGACAAACTTTTTAGTGCAAAAACAGCAGCTTGGAAACAAAGTTCCATCAATAATACAAGTCTCACATGTCCTGAGTCATGCTGGGGATATGGATCTAACCCAGCAGGGTCTCCCTACAGCCGTTTCGGCTACCGCCGTCTTCAGGGGAGTAGTTCAAACCATTATGCCAAGCTCCTTCTATTTATACCCACTAAATGAACAAAGTGTGCTCACCTGTCCTAATCGTTTACCCGAGCTCCGCCAGGTGTTGTTAGGGGGCGCGTGTGTGAAGCTACCAGGACGCCTGGACGCCCGCCTGTGACGTCATCCAGCATCGCCACGCTCTCCACGAGCGTCTCCCGTCTGTTGCCATGGTAGCGTCTGTCCCGCCTCCTCACGCCACGTGACCGTGACGTGTGTACCGCGTCCCACACCCTCCAGGCAAACAGCGGTTCACCGATTGGCCTACTTGTCCGAGCGATCCGCCTGCCTGACATGACGTACCTCTGGTGGCTTCCCTGTCTCCTGGCAACCCAGCCACGTCACCTCCACTCACCTAAAGCGGGAAGATCGGGAAAACAAACGTGCACAAAACTATTACACCTGAAACAGAATACAGTAAAATAACATCTATGCATATACAATGTGCCACAAATCCCGTCAGAGACCTGTTACATCACTTATATAGATAACTATCATTACCCACAGCGCCCCCCACTAGCTGAACTAGTCGCTAAACTTATAACTCTGATTTAATCGATACAGACATATCACCGGGGCTAACCATATATTGGTCATGTCGTAATGATGCTACCCTTAGCTGACACATCTTCTTTGCACTAGATGTATATGCATATAAAACAACATACCCAAAAAAATACAAAAAATAAATAATAAACAAGAACAGGAGCATCTGTGTGGAGAAGGCATCCACTATAAGACTACAATAAACTAAGAACAACAATCCTGGTTCAAAACTATCTGTTTTCTATAGGAAACAGGAAAAGATTAGTTCCTCATTAAGCCCTAATGGGGCCATAGCATTAAGTAAATATATCCATCGGCTTTCTTGCTTTAATAGCTGCTTGTTACGATCGCCACCTCTCCTAAGCGGCGGCACATGATCCAAAGGCATGAATTTGAAGTCCCTTATTTTGTGACCACAATTTGCAAAATGTCTGGCCACCGGTGGGGTGCTAGGTTCCACTATCCGTAATACTTTTTTAATTGATGAACGGTGCATGGATATTCGTTCTTTTAGCATCCGGATCGTTTTGCCCACGTATACTTTTTTACAGGGACATACAATGATATAAGTCACGTACCGGGTGTCGCACGTCATTCTGTGTCTCAACGTGTATTTATCTCCCAACATAGGGTGCACAAATTCTTTACCAGTCAGCATAAACATACAATTGGCACAGCCACCACATTTGAAGGCTCCCCTCTGAAGACTAAGCCAATTTGTGTTCACCATCACTTCAGGACTAATATCAGATTGTGAGATCCGTTCTTTAAGATTCTTGCTCCTCTTATAGCTAAAGAGGGGTGTATTAGCGCAGAATCTGCTTAATGCTGGGTCTGTCTGGACAATATGCCAATGCTTCAGTGTTGACTTTTTGACTAAACCCGACATTATAGAATAGGTACTTGTGAATACCAAACGTTCTGTTTCCGCACTATTCCTCTTTGGAACCAACAGGTCCTCCCGTTTTAGCCCCAGGCATTTTGTTGTCGCTTGTATCACTACCAATGGATCATAGCCCCGATCAATGAACTTCTGCCCCATATTAGCTAGAGCCGCTGGCAGTTTAGTGTGGTCTGAGGTTATTCGCGTCACCCTTACTAATTGAGAGTAAGTAAGTCCCTTCTTTAAAGGTTGTGGGTGAAAGCTTGATGCAAGAAGAAGCGTATTTTTGTCTGTTGGTTTTCTAAAAATGCTAGTTGTGAAACATCCTTCCTCAATTCCTACCAACACATCTAAAAATTCCATCTTTACCCTATTATATCGGTAAGTGAATCTAATGGAACCAGGCCTGTTGTTCAATCTCTCAACAAATTGGACCAATGCCTGTTCACCACCAGTCCACAGCATGAAAAGGTCGTCGATGAATCTGACGTAGAACGATATGAATTTAGCAAAATCCACATCGTTCATGATGTTATTCTGTTCGAAATCATACATAAATAAATTAGCGTATGATGGGGCCATGTTAGACCCCATCGCCGTCCCGTGAAGTTGTAGAAAAAAAGAATTATTGAATAAAAATTTTTTTTTATGTAAAATGATCTCAATCAGTAGTAATAGAAAATCAACTGGTGGACCCTCATAGTGTGGACTAGTGGTGATGGCCTTCCTGACTGACTCAATCCCCTCCGTATGGTCAATGCTAGTGTATAAACTAGAAACGTCTAACGTCACAAAAAGACAATCACTTGGCGGCGGTCCAAATTGTTCTAATTTGTTAATAAAATCCGACGTGTCCTTAATAAAATAAGGGGTATGTTGGACTACTGATTGTAAGTGATAATCAACATACTGAGACAAAGGTTGTCCCAATGAGCCTCTGGAGGAAATAATAGGTCTACCCGGAAGATCCGCCAAACTCTTGTGCACCTTGGGTAAGATGTACAAGAGGGGGATCCTCGGGTAGTCCTGAGTGAGAAATTTTTCTGTCTGTTCATCTATCCAACCGTTGTTGTAACCAAGTTGAATGATGGAATCTATTTCCTTCTTCAAATTGAGTGTTGGGTCAAACTGAAGTCTTTTATAACAGGTTACATCTGACAACTGCCTCATTACTTCCTCAACATAGTTAGTCTTGTTCATTATAACAATGCCACCGCCTTTATCGGCGGGGCATATTACAATATTGACATTATTTAGAGTTTTTATTGCTAACGACTCCTCCTTGTTTAAATTTGAATATTTGATCCTACTCTTACGTAAAATCGGTATAGTATCTATCCTTACCAAACGCATGAAGGTCTCAATCGATGCGTTTGTTGATGGCGGGTCAAAAGTACTGGGGATTTTAAATGGAGTTGATTTATACTCAGTGGCTGTCCGTTTGTTGAAGAAGTCTTTGAGGCGTAGTTGCCTGTGAGATCTATAGAGCTCAACCTCAAAGTCAAAATGTTTCTGTCGGTGAGTTTGAACAAAAGACAGACCCTTGGCTAATACCATAGCCTCTGGTTCAGTTAGTTTGTATGAGGATAGATTGAACAATGCTATTTGCGGATCATCCTGGGATTTTTTTCTCTTTGATTTTTGATGCCTGACACCCCCTCTCCTGCAGGGTTTTCTAATTCTAATTAGGAGACAAAGCGTCCACACGCAGCAAAGTACCACCAGACAGGGAATTAGAAAACCCTGCAGGAGAGGGGGTGTCAGGCATCAAAAATCAAAGAGAAAAAAATCCCAGGATGATCCGCAAATAGCATTTGACACCCCCTCTCCTGCAGGGTTTTCTAATTCTAATTAGGAGACAAAGCGTCCACACGCAGCAAAGTACCACCAGACAGGGAATTAGAAAACCCTGCAGGAGAGGGGGTGTCAGGCATCAAAAATCAAAGAGAAAAAAATCCCAAGATGATCCGCAAATAGCATTGTTCAATCTATCCTCATACACACTAACTGAACCAGAGGCTATGGTATTAGCCAAGGGTCTGTCTTTTGTTCAAACTCACCGACTGAAACCTTTTGACTTTGAGGTTGAGCTCTATAGATTTCACAGGCAACTACGCCTCAAAGACTTCTTCAACAAACGGACAGCCACTGAGTATAAATCAACTCCATTTAAAATCCCCAGTACTTTTGACCCGCCATCAACAAACGCATCGATTGAGACCATCATGCGTTGGGTAAGGATGGATACTATACCGATTTTACATAAGAGTAGGATCAAATATTCAAATTTAAACAAGGAGGAGTCGTTAGCAATAAAAACTCTAAATAACAATGTCAATATTGTAATACGCCCCGCCGATAAAGGCGGTGGCATTGTTATAATGAACAAGACTAACTATGTTGAGGAAGTAATGAGGCAGTTGTCAGATGTAACCTGTTATAAAAGACTTCAGTTTGACCCAACACTCAATTTGAAGAAGGAAATAGATTCCATCATTCAACTTGGTTACAACAACGGTTGGATAGATGAACAGACAGAAACATTTCTCACTCAGGACTACCCGAGGATCCCCCTCTTGTACATCTTACCCAAGGTGCACAAGAGTTTGGTGGATCCTCCGGGTAGACCTATTATTTCCTCCAGAGGCTCATTGGGACAACCTTTGTCTCCGTATGTTGATTATCACTTACAATCAGTAGTCCAACATACCCCTTATTTTATTAAGGACACGTCGGATTTTATTAACAAATTAGAACAATTTGGACCGCCGCCAAGTGATTGTCTTTTTGTGACGTTAGACGTTTCTAGTTTATACACTAGCATTGACCATATGGAGGGGATTGAATCAGTCAGGAAGGCCATCACCACTAGTCCACCCTATGAGGGTCCACCAGTTGATTTTCTATTACTACTGATTGAGATAATTTTACATAAAAAAAATTTTTATTCAATAATTCTTTTTTTCTACAACTTCACGGGACGGCGATGGGGTCTAACATGGCCCCATCATATGCTAATTTATTTATGTATGATTTCGAACAGAATAACATCATGAACGATGTGGATTTTGCTAAATTCATATCGTTCTACGTCAGATTCATCGACGACCTTTTCATGCTGTGGACTGGTGGTGAACAGGCATTGGTCCAATTTGTTGAGAGATTGAACAACAGGCCTGGTTCCATTAGATTCACTTACCGATATAATAGGATAAAGATGGAATTTTTAGATGTGTTGGTAGGAATTGAGGAAGGATGTTTCACAACTAGCATTTTTAGAAAACCAACAGACAAAAATACGCTTCTTCTTGCATCAAGCTTTCACCCACATCCTTTAAAGAAGGGACTTCCTTACTCTCAATTAGTAAGGGTGACGCGAATAACCTCAGACCACACTAAACTGCCAGAGGCTCTAGCTAATATGGGGCAGAAGTTCATTGATCGGGGCTATGATCCATTGGAAGTGATACAAGCGACAACAAAATGCCTGGGGCTAAAACGGGAGGACCTGTTGGTTCCAAAGATGAAAAGTGCGGAAACAGAACGTTTGGTATTCACAAGTACCTATTCTATAACGTCGGGTTTAGTCAAAAAGTCAATACTGAAGCATTGGCATATTGCCCAGACGGACCCAGCATTAAGCAGATTCTGCGCTAATACACCCCTCTTTAGCTATAAGAGGAGCAAGAATCTTAAAGAACGGATCTCACAATCTGATATTAGTCCTGGAGTGATGGTGAACACAAATTGGCTTAGTCTTCAGAGGGGAGCCTTCAAATGTGGTGGCTGTGCCAATTGTATGTTTATGCTGACTGGTAAAGAATTTTTGCACCCTATGTTGGGAGATAAATACACGTTGAGACACAGAATGACTTGCGACACCCGGTACGTGACTTATATCATTGTATGTCCCTGTAAAAAAGTATACGTGGGCAAAACGATCCGGATGCTAAAAGAACGAATATCCATGCACCGTTCATCAATTAAAAAAGCATTACAGATAGTGGAACCTAGCACCCCACCGGTGGCCAGACATTTTGTAAATTGTGGTCACAAAATAAGGGACTTCAAATTCATGCCTTTGGATCATGTGCCGCCGCTTAGGAGAGGTGGCGATCGTAAGAAGCAGCTATTAAAGCAAGAAAGCCGATGGATATATGGGATCCGGTCAAGATGCCGCCGGACGGAATCCCGGCGGTCGAAATACCGACGCCGGAATCCCGACCGCCGCAATACCGACATATTCTCCCTCCGTGGGTGTCCACGACACCCATAGAGGGAGAATATAATAGTGTGCCGAGCGTAGCGAGGCACCGTGCCCGCAGCGTGGCGAGCGAAGCGAGCCCGCAAGGGGCTGCGTTCCGCTCGCCACCCCTGTCGGGATTGTGTGGTCGGGATTCCGGTGTCGGTATTTCGACCGCCGGGATTCCGACCACCGGCATTTAGTACTGATCCCGGATATATTTACTTAATGCTATGGCCCCGTTAGGGCTTAATGAGGAACTAATCTTTTCCTGTGTCCTATAGAAAACAGATAGTTTTGAACCAGGCTTGTTGTTCTTAGTTTATTGTAGTCTTATAGTGGATGCCTTCTCCACACAGATGCTCCTGTTCTTGTTTATTATTTATTTGTTGTATTTTTTTGGGTATGTTGTTTTATATGCATATACATCTAGTGCAAAGAAGATGTGTCAGCTAAGGGTAGCATCATTACGACATGACCACTATATGGTTAGCCCTGGTGTTATGTCTGTATCGATTAAATCAGAGTTATAAGTTTAGCGACTAGTTCAGCTAGTGGGGGGCGCTGTGGGTAATGATAGTTATCTATATAAGTGATGTAACAGGTCCCTGACGGGAATTGTGGCACATTGTATATGCATAGATGTTATTTTACTGTATTCTGTTTCAGGTGTAATAGTTTTGTGCACGGTTGTTGTCCCGATCTTCCCGCTTTAGGTGAGTGGAGGTGACGTGGCTGGGTTGCCAGGAGACAGGGAAGCCACCAGAGGTACGTCATGTCAGGCAGGCGGTTCGCTCAGACGAGTAGGCCAATCGGTGAACCGCTGTTTGCCTGGAGGGTGTGGGATGCGGTACACACGTCACGGTCAGGTGGCGTGAGGAGACGGGACAGACGCTACCATGGCAACAGACGGGAGACCGGGAGACGCTCGTGGAGAGCGTGGCGATGCTGGATGACGTCACAGGCGGGCGTCCAGGCGTCCTGGTAGCTTCACACACGCGCCCCCTAACAACACCTGGCGGAGCTCGGGTAAACGGTTAGGACAGGTGAGCACACTTTGTTCATTTAGTGGGTATAAATAGAAGGAGCTTGGCATAATGGTTTGAACTACTCCCCTGAAGACGGCGGTAGCCGAAACGGCTGTAGGGAGACCCTGCTGGGTTAGATCCATATCCCCAGCATGACTCAGGACATGTAAGACTTTGTTTCCAAGCTGCTGTTTTTGCACTAAAAAGTTTGTCATATTACTTGAAATGGCATAAAAACGTTTGGATATTGAAGGAGTGTTGGTTTCTTCTGCAACATAGCCCCAGCTGGAGCCTAATGGTGTGGTTGTACTTATATTGAATTACCCTAAACCGGGCACCCTGCATGAGATGATTACAGTGTTGTGCGGACCATGATGTACACTATATATATATATATATATATATATGTGTACGTACGTACGTACGTACGTACGTACGTACGTACGAGAGAGGCCATGTATGTATGTATGTATGTATGTATGTATGAGAGACGCCATATATATATATATATATATATGTATGTATGTATGAGAGAGGCCATGTATGTATGATGAGAGGCCATGTATGTATGTATGTATGTATGTATGAGAGAGGCCATATATGTATATGTATGAGAGAGGCCGTGTATATATGAGAGGCCGTGTATTTATGTATGTATGTATGTATGTATGATGAGAGGCCATGTATGTATTTATGTATGTATGAGAGAGGCCGTGTGTGTGTATGTATGAATGAGAGTGGCCGTATATGTATGTATAAAGTATACAAGGCAGTGCAATGGTGTGTGTGTGTGTGTGTGTGTGTGTGTGTGTGTGTGTGTGTATATATATATATATAATGTGAGAGGCAGTGTGTGTATGTATGAATGTATATATGAGAGAGACAATGTATGTATGGATGGATGAAAGAGGCTACGTACGTACGTACGTACGTACGTACGTACGTACGAGAGGGCAGTGTATATATGTATGTATATGAGAGGCATTGCATATATGTATGTATATGAGAGGCAGTGTATGTATAAATGTATATACGAGAGAGGAAGTGTATATATGAATGTATATATGAGAGGCAGTGTATGTACGTACGTACGAATGAGAGAGGCAGTGTATTTAAGAATGTATATACGAGAGAGGCAGTGTATGTATATGAGAGACAGTGTATATATGAATGTATATATGAGAGAGGCAGTGTATGCATGCATACCTCCCAACATGACCCTCTCCAGGAGGGACACAGTGCTCTGCTTCTGGACTTTTCTCTTAATGTATGATTGCCGGCACCTGTGTTGAACAGGTTAATGGATAAGAAAGGTGTTTCAGCACAGGTGACGGCAATCATACATTCAGAGGGAAGTCCAGGAGTAGAGCATTCTGTCCCTCCTGGAGAGGGTCATGTTGGGAGGTATGTGTATGTATATGAGTGGCAGTGTATGTATGTATGAATGTATATATGAGAGGCAGTGTATGTATGTATGTATGTATGTATGTATGTATGTAAGAGGCAGTGTATGTATGTATGTATGTATGTATGTATGTATGTATGTGAGAGGCAGTGTATGAATGTATATACGAGAGAGGCAGTGTATGTACGTACATACATATGGGGGAGGCAGTGTATGTATGATGTATATATGAGAGACAGTGTATGTACAGTATGAAGATATATATGAGAGGCAGTATATGTACAGTATGAATGTATATATGAGAGAAGCAGTGTATGTACGTACATATGGGGGAGGCAGTGTATGTATGAATGTATATATGAGAGGCAGTGTATGTAATGTATATATGAGAGGCAGTATATGTACAGTATGAATGTATACATGAGAGAGGAAGTGTATGTACGTACATACATATGGGGGAGGCAGTGTATGTATGAATGTATATATGAGAGGCAGTGTATGTACAGTATGAATGTATATATGAGAGGCACTGTATATACAGTATGACTGTATATATGAGAGGCAGTGTATGTACAGTATGACTGTATATATGAGAGGCAGTGTATATACAGTATGAATGTATATATGAGATGCAGTATATGTACAGTATGAATGTATACATGAGAGAGGCGGTGTATGTACGTACATACATATGGGGGAGGCAGTGTATGAATGTATATACTGTATGAGAGGCAGTGTATGTACAGTATGAATGTATATATGAGAGGCAGTGTACTGTATGTATGAATGTGTATATATGAGAGTCAGTGTATGTACAGTATGAATGTATATATGAGAGGCAGTATATGTACAGTATGAATGTATATATGAGAGAGGCGGTGTATGTACGTACATACATATGGGGGAGGCAGTGTATGAATGTATATACTGTATGAGAGGCAGTGTATGTACAGTATGAATGTATATATGAGAGGCAGTGTACTGTATGTATGAATGTATATATGAGAGTCAGTGTATGTACAGTATGACTGTATATATGAGAGGCAGTGAATGTACAGTATGACTGTATATATGAGAGGCAGTGTATATACAGTATGACTGTATATATGAGAGGCAGTGTATATACAGTATGAATGTATATATGAGAGGCAGTATATGTACAGTATGAATGTATATACGAGAGAGGCAGTGTATGTACGTACGTACGTACATATGGGGGAGGCAGTGTATCAATGTATATACTGTATGAGAGGCAGTGTATGTACAGTATGAATGTATATATGAGAGGCAGTGTACTGTATGTATGAATGTATATATGAGAGAGGCAGTGTATGGATGTATACAGTATATGTATGTATAAGAGATAGAGGTGAGTGGCAGAAATAAAGGGAGATAGTATGTGTGTAAAAGAGAGCGAGAATGAGAGACACAGAAAAAGTAGATAATGTGAAGGAATAGGAGAGAGACAGAGCATGTATGAATGTATATATGAAATAGGCAGTGTATGGATATGTATGTACAGTATGTATGAGAGACAGAATGAAATGGAAAGAGATAGGCAACTGGGTAGAGTGCCAGAATCTGGGGAGAGCCACTGAGTGTACCCATCAAATAAGGATGTCTCTGAGAGAGACATTCTTGTTGTACTCGATGCAGTTAGACGGCTGGGAAACACATAAGGAGCTGTCCATGCACTTTCACCTTACTGACCGGGAAAGTGGGTGATTGGTGGTGTTGGGGGCAGCAGGCAGTAGTTTTGCCTAGGGTGCCAAGAGACCTTGCACCGGCCCTGGTGGGACCCCAGGGCAGCTAATTTATAGAGCCCCTACAAACTAAATGTTTTTAATAAGATATGCTGTTAATGTTATTAAAAAGCATATTGTGTAAATACTCTCAGCACCTCAAATGTGTTACACAAACTGAAGTGCTCCCACTTCACAGAAACCCCAGTTTCAATATACCACAGTGCTTCCTGCAGCTATGTGTGGGGGGCCCTAGTGTGTGGGGGACCCTGGGCAAACACATTAACTGCATGGTTGATCATATATATAAATGTCCAGAAGCAGGTGTCATTCCACTAGAATCCATACATACAGACACTGACTCCTGATGAAAAAGACACAAAAATCTGGAATTTTTGAGAAAGGGCTACCCCGTTTCAGTGGGTCTTTTTCAGTGGTGCAAGTAGAAAGAATGTCTTATAGGTACTGTGTGCGCACAAATGGGCATGGTCAAATGCCACATGGGGCGTGGCCAATAAAAATAGGGGCGTGATACACATATGGGGGGGCCAGATACACATGACCCCAATAGTGCCAGATACACATTGCCCCACAGTGCCAGATACACAAATGCCCCCACTGTGCCAGATACACAAATGCCCCCAAAGTGCCAGATACACAAATGCCCCCACTGTGGCAGATACACAAATGCCCCACTGTGCCAGATATACATTGCCCCCCTGTGCCAGTTATACATTGCCCCCACAATGCCAGATATACAATGCCCCCACAGTGCCAGATATACATTGCCCCCCTTTTCCAGATATACAATGCCCCACAGTGCCAGATATACATTGTCCCCACAGTGCCAGATATACAATGCCTCCCTGTGCCAGATATACAATGCCCCCACAGTGCCAGATATACATTGCCCCACTGTGCGCTCATTGCCCCCCCCCCCCCCCCCCTTACCGCTGGCTCTGTTTCTTCTATGTGAGGGGAGGAGAGCGCAGCGCCTCTCCTGCCCTCAATTCTCTTTGATGCCCGGTATCAATCTCCAGCAGTGGTGGCTGGGTCAATCTGAAATGAGGCGCCGGTTCGTTAGCCA
Source organism: Pseudophryne corroboree (assembly GCF_028390025.1). Taxonomy (NCBI): domain Eukaryota; kingdom Metazoa; phylum Chordata; class Amphibia; order Anura; family Myobatrachidae; genus Pseudophryne; species Pseudophryne corroboree. Next base: position 78,552,509 of record NC_086455.1, on the reverse strand, counting down.
CTCAGAACTCATGGACTGGCAGCCAATCAGGAGCCGCGGCTGCCTGTCCGCGAACTCTGATTGGCTAGCAAACCGATGCCTTATTCAGATTGACCCAGCCGCTGCCGCCGATGGAGAGTGAAACCGGGCTTCAAAGAGAATTGAGGGGCAGGAGAGGCGCTGCGCTTTCCTCCCCTCACACAGAATGAAGCCAGTGGGATGCAGTATGGTGGACGGCCCGGCGGTACGACGTACCGGCTGGGAATTTCTTAAAGGTACGCCATAACGCCATACTTGCAGCGCTGGTCTTTTTATACATAACACAAATGTGGGAGTGGTGTTGGTGGGAACCTACGTGTGTATAATATATCTATATATGGGTTTGGTATGTATTACCGGCGGATGGGATGCCGGCTTTCCATTATCCCCACAGCGGCGTCCCATCTAACAGAATGCTGGCAGTGGGGCAAGCGCCAAGAGTCCCCTTGCAGGCTTACTCGCTCGCCACGCTGCGGGCTCAGTGGCTCGTTGCACTTGCCACAGGATCTAACCCCACTCTACGGATGTTGTGGACACCCACGAGTGGAAATAGCCCCGGTGAACCGGGATTCCGTCTGACAGCATTGTCGGCTGGCGGGATTGTGGTGTCGGTATCCTGAACGCCGGGATCCCGACCGCCAGCAAATTGACTGCATCCCATATATGTGTGTGTGTATATATATATATATATATATATATATATACTGTAAGGAGATCAAGGTTGGGGTGCCCCCTCCTGGGGTACAATATATATATATAGTGACTGTTTACTTGTTTTCTTATATTAGGTTATATTACAAGTTGACTTATTCTATGGGGCCCATACATCAGGCAGCTATCTTTCTTCCAATGCCTACGTGAGGCGATTGTGAAATTCCAACATTTAGCAAAATGCTCAATTCACCAAAATTGACAAGTTGGGGATTTTTAACATTCTATATTTTACTGACATCCCAATGGATCGCCTATCATCGATGTCCATTGCAGATGCAAGGGCTCATACTTGCCTACTGTCCCGGAAGTTTAGGGAGACTCGCACATCACGTCCAGATCCTAGTGAAGCAGGCAGGATGGAGAGATAATACAGGGAATTGTGGCACAGTATGGAGGGGGGCTGGGTCTCAACTAAGCAAAATTGTGTCATTTAACCATGCCCCTTCCTTGCGGGTACGACTTAGTGACGCACTATTCTGGTCCCACATCGGGTCCCACCTCCCGAAGTGCCAGCAGTATCTACCGGAGAGGAGACCTACAAACTACAAAGTAGGTAAGTATGCATTAGTTAGTGTACCCTAGGGGGGTAATTCCAAGTTGATCGCATGAGGATTTTTGTTAGCAATTGGGCAAAACCATGTGCACTGCAGGGGAGGCAGATATAACATGTGCAGAGAGAGTTAGATTTGGGTGGGGTGTGTTCAATCAGCAATCTAATTTGCGGTGTAAAAATAAAGCAGCCAGTATTTACCCTGCACAGAAATAAAATAACCCACCCAAATCTAACTCTCTCTGCACATTTTATATCTGCCTCCCCTGCAGTGCACATGGTTTTGCCCAATTGCTATCAAAAATCCTGCTGCGATCAACTTGGAATTACCCCCAATGTTCTTTACTTTTACCTTATCAGTGCTGCAATGTGAACAAAAGAAATAAAAATAGAATCATCTAATAACAGGTACTTAGGGGGTAAATCTGAGTTGATCGCAGCAGGAACTTTGTTAGCAGTTGGGCAAAACCATGTGCACTGCAGGGGAGGCAGATATAACGTGCAGAGAGAGTTCAGAAAGTTTGTGACTCTGCGCACCGAGTATACCTGTTCGGGCTAGCTGCAGCACTTAGGTGACTAACCTATAAACAGTAATTGGTGATTAAATGCTGCGCTCGGCCCTATTCGTTGTGTCGGTGTCTCCTATATATACAATAGGAAAATGGCCAATGTGTAGAAATATGGACCTTGCACAATATATGTAATAAATCTTTACTGATCAATTCAAAAAGTAATTAATGACATAGATCTTCCAAACAAATGAGAAATATAAGTAACGTAAGGATTAAATGCAGTTAATCCTGCAAATAAATTAAAAGTAAAGTAAATTAGAATATAATGTCCCGCAACAAGTGATATTAACCTCCTGGTCAACACGGTAATGTGAGCGGTACCTGACCCTTGGTGAGTGACCAAAGAGACTAAGGGAAACACAGTCTTGAATGTCCTTCGGATGGCGGCGTCCCGCTCGTCCGAGTAGCTACTTGCACTTAGATATACCTTATGGGAGTAGTTCTTCACGGTGTTCGGTGGGTATTGACCGGGTGTGTGTTGGGAGCAATACCCTCCGGACTGGTCCGCCCTATTGCAGCCCCGTTCACCTGCAGGGCGCTGGTTCACTGTGTGCTGTGTAAGCAAGGACCTGTCTCGGCAGGGAGTGTATCACGGCAGCGGCTGTGTGCGACGCTCGCCGTGTTCCCCGCCGTACGGATAGGGTCTGTCAAACTGCCCCCCCCCGGGGACTAGTCAGGCTGCCTCGGCTCTAAACTCCGGCGGCGCGTCGGTGTACGGACGCTCGCCGGATCTCAGTCAGCCGCCGAAGCTTGAACTGTCTAGACGGGGGACTAATCAAGCCACCCCGGCCCTGAACTCCAGTGACGCGTCAGTGTACGGACGCTCACCAGATGTCAGTCAGCCGTGGAGGCAAGAAACGTCTGCACAGGGGATGAAGAACAGTCGCGGCTCAATGAACTGCTGACCGTCCCCCCCGCCGTGTAGGGAAGTTGACTCTGCTCACTTGTCACCGCCGATAATGGCCTCCCGTCACCGGCTTCTTCCTCTGGTGTCACCTTGTAGCGTTTGTTAGCGGAGTTCTCGATCACGCGTTCTCAGCCTAGTGTCCTGTCTTTCTCCCGTGCACGGGTCCTGTACTTTGTCGAGGTGGTTTCCAATGTGTGTCTCTCCAACGCGTTTCAGCCCACTAGGGGCCTTCCTCTGGGAGTCTTTGCATGTCCTCTCCGTGGGTGCTCTTTATAAAGGGTTTCATTTCAAATACCCCGCCTTCTGCAGGTCTCAAAGAGTGCATTTCCTATTGGTCCATCTAATTAAGTTCCTGGTTGGTCAGTGATGCTGTCAGTCTTGGGAGTTCTACACTCCCATTGGTCCATCTGGTTCAGTCACTGATTGGTCCATGATACTGTCAATCTTAGGAATTCTAGCCTTCCATTTAAGGCTAAAACCAGGTTAGTTTGGCAAACTACAGTCCCACGTCCATGTTCAATGGGATTGAATAAATAAAATGCATGACAACAAAACTCTATGTAAATATAGATGCATATAAAAGTATATACATGTGCATAAATGTACATAAACATGTGCAATAAATGGATATCATACAACATTGTTCCTAATGGTAATCTTGCTGTCAAATGCTAAAGGGTACAGCTCCCTGCGTAATATAATTCCTTATGGTAATTTAGGTACTTATTATCTCTGTGTCGTAGCAAGTTTTGTTCTTTTGTTCGCTAGCATTTTGTTAAAAACAGATGTTGTGTATCACACTCTAAATGTTTCTGTATAAATGAGTCGGAAACATAAACCATGTACACATATATGATGATACATCCATGTATATATGGTTTCACATGCCGTAATGGGATATTGGATCTAAAAACCATGTGGTAAAACTTTACTACAGATCTCGGTAAATACTAGGACTAATGTCTTTTTCTGCAAACGATGGATTTTACTTCATTGTCTTTGTTCAGACCATGTGGGGTCAGTGTCTTAAATTCGTACATCCATCGTAACTCGATGGTGTTAATCCTCTCTGTGTAGTCCCCCCTCTCCAATTGTGTTGTACCTCTTGTATCCCTAAAAATTTTAATGAGCGGGGGTCCTTATTATGGTAGTCTTTGAAATGTTTGGACAGGGAATGGTCTTCATAGCCTCGTTTTATATTGTAAATATGCTTGCTAATTCTTATTTTGAGCTATCTTGTCGTCCTATCTATATATTGTTTCGAGCAGGCGCACTCCAACAGGTATATGACCCCTTTGGTGGTGCATGTGATCCTATCCCTTATGTCGTACACTCTGTCTGTATTGTTAGATTTGAATCCCAATTGTGGTTTAGTACTGATCGTTCTTGAATTCCTACACCCCATGCATGTACCGCAGTGATAAAAGCCCTTTTTTGGTGTAGTGTTGTTAATGGTCAACTGCGTTGTTTTCTTAGGTGGAATATGGCTGTTGACTAATTTTTGTTTTAGATCGGGTGCCTTCCTGTAAACGACCTTAGGTCTTGCCTGTATATTGTTTTTAACAAATTCTCAATGTCTTTCTCTACCACCTTCACAAAAGCACTGATCTGTGGTCCTTGTAAATGACTGGGGTAAAACTGGGAGGGAGGTTTGAGTTGTGTGTGTCTAAAGTTGTCCGTACACTCCTCATTGCGTATGGCTGCTGGAGTGGTCGATGCAAAATAATTTTTAAGAGTCAGTTTACGTGCAAATCTGTGCAGGTCTAAGTAGGTATGAAATTTGTCTAACTTCTTAGTGGGGGCGAATTTTAATCCTTTGTCAAGTAGTCTTAAGTGTTCCTCTGAAAGTGGAGTGTCGTTAAGGTTGAAGATGCCTTTCCCAAGTTCTTCTATTGTCAGTGTTTGGTGGTTTTTGTTCTTTTCTCCCCCCCTACATCCTCTCCTTGTTCTTCTAGTGTCCTTTTTCCCCCTTTCAAGGGGGTACTGTTGGTCTGTGTTGCTCCAGTTGACTGACCCCTAAAAAAGAAATCTGAGTAGCACATTTTGTGGGAGATGTCTTTTGTGGTGGCAATATTGCGGTATGTGTCTCTCTCTTGCTATCTGGCTTGTCCTTGTTGGAGCTATCTTCACCTTTTGTCTCCAAGACCTGCCTATCCTTTTGTCTTCTGCCGGTGACAAAGAAATTAGTGTTACTACTGTTCATCCAGCCTTCTTCTAGTGATAATCTGGCTAAATTCTCGTACTGTAGGTTATCCTCAATCTCATAGATAGAGAATGATAATTCTGTCTCTGTGTCGTCTAATGTAGTATCTACGGAGGGTTGCGTCTGTTCCAATCGTTTCTGTGTGGGACCGTGGTGTATCTTTGTCATGTACTGTTGATAGGTGAGGTTAATTGGGGTGTTCGTCTTTAGAAGTGGTTCTTTCTGTCGAATAAATGTTTTCTCCCTCGTCTTCTTCTGTTGCAATGTATCTACTCTTTTTGTTTTGTGATATGGTTTCCTTGGACCCAACTTATCTCTGAGTATTTTCTTCTTTTTGATTTCTATTAGTCTGCTTTCCCTTTTCAAAATCCTTGTGGTGGTCAAGTCTGATAAAGCCTTGAATTCTACCTCTTGTTTATATGGTTCTAATGATTTGTCTAGAGTCTCAATCTCGGGCTTGAGTGTCTTAAGCTGGTGCGTGTTATGATCTATCAGTAATTGAATCTATCTGGTCGAACATTCAGTCAAGATGTGTTCCCATTTCCTCATGAATTCTAAATCCTCTCTATTGTGTGTCGGTACTTTCTTTATCCGTAATCCTTTGGGTATGATGTTATTTTGAGCGTACCACTTTGAGGTATGTGTGTCCCACCATAACCTCGTTTCCTTGTCAATCAATTTCTCTAATTGCAGGAATGTGTCACAGAAATTGATGCTGTCCCCTGTCTGTTGATGAGATGTCAGTACTTGATCAAATAAGTGTTGTGCCCTGGCATCCCTATCTTGCCTGATATCGATCAATCCCATAAAGAACTCTTGCTGCAGATGCCTAGTCAGAAATAGTACAGAAAGTTTGTGACTCTGCGCACCGAGTATACCTGTTCTGGCTAGCTGCAGCACTTAGGTGACTAACCTATAAACAGTAATTGGTGATTAAATGCTGCGCTCGGCCCTATTCGTTGTGTGGGTGTCTCCTATATATACAATAGGAAAATGGCCAATGTGTAGAAATATGGACCTTGCACAATATATGTAATAAATCTTTACTGATCAATTCAAAAAGTAATTAATGACATAGATCTTCCAAACTAATGAGAAATATAAGTAACGTAAGGATTAAATGCAGTTAATTCTGCAAATAAATTAAAAGTAAAGTAAATTAGAGTATAATGTCCCGCAACAAGTGATATCAACCTCCTGGTCAACACGGTAATGTGAGCGGTACCTGACCCTTGGTGAGTGACGAAAGAGACTAAGGGAAACACAGTCTTGAATGTCCTTCGGACGGCGGCGTCCCGCTCGTCCGAGTAGCTACTTGCACTTAGGTATACCTTATGGGAGTAGTTCTTCACGGTGTCCGGTGGGTATTGACTGGGTGTGTGTTGGGAGCAATACCCTCCAGACTGGTCCGCCCTATTGCAGCCCCGTTCCCCTGCAGGGCGCCGGTTCACCAGCACTCCCTGGGTGTTCGTGTGCTGTGTAAGCAGGGACCTGTCTCGGCAGGGAGTGTATCACGGCAGCGGCTGTGTGCGACGCTCGCCGTGTTCCCTGCCGTACGGATAGGGTCTGTCAAACTGCCCCCCCCCGGGGACTAGTCAGGCTGCCTCAGCTCTGAACTCCGGCGGCGCGTCGGTGTACGGACGCTCGCCGGATCTCAGTCAGCCGCTGAAGCACGAACTGTCTGGACGGGGGACTAATCAAGCCACCCCGGCCCTGAACTCCAGTGACGCGTCAGTGTATGGACGCTCACCAGATGTCAGTCAGCCGTGGAGGCAAGAAACGTCTGCACGGGGGATGAAGAACAGTCGCGGCTCAATGAACCGCTGACCGTCCCCCCCGCCGTGTAGGGAAGTTGACTCTGCTCACCTGTCACCGCCGATAATGGCCTCCCGTCACCGGCTTCTTCCTCTGGTGTCACCTTGTAGCGTTTGTTAGCGGAGTTCTCGATCACGCGTTCTCAGCCTAGTGTCCTGTCTTTCTCCCGTGCACGGGTCCTGTACTTTGTCGAGGTGGTTTCCAATGTGTGTCTCTCCAACGCGTTTCAGCTTAGGTTAGTTTGGTAAACTACAGTCCCACATCCATGTTCAATGGGATTGAATAAATAAAATGCATGACAAGAAAACTCTATGTAAATATAGATGCATATAAAAGTATATACATGTGGATGAATGTACATAAACATGTGCAATAAATGGATATCATTCAACATTGTTCCTAATGGTAATCTTGCTGTCAAATGCTAAAGGGTACAGCTCCCTGCGTAATATAATTCCTTATGGTAATTTAGGTACTTATTATCTCTGTGTCGTAGCAAGTTTTGTTCTTTTGTTCGCTAGCATTTTGTTAAAAACAGATGTTGTGTATCACACTCTAAATGTTTCTGTATAAATGAGTCGGAAACATAAACCATGTACACATATATGATGATACATCCATGTATATATGGTTTCACATGCCGTAATGGGATATTGGATCTAAAAACCACTGCAGGGGAGGCAGATATAACTTGCAGAGAGAGTTAGATTTGGGTGTGGTGTGTTCAATCTGCAATCTAAATTGCAGTGTAAAAATAAAGCAGTCAGTATTTACCCTGCACAGAAACAAAATAACCCACCCAAATCTAACTCTCTCTGCACATGTTATATCTGCCTCCCCTGCAGTGCACATGGTTTTGCCCAACTGCTAACAAAGTTCCTGCTGCGATCAACTCAGAATTATCCCCTAAATCACAAAGCTAGATATTCATTGCTCAAAACAGATTGCTAAACAGTTATATGCACAGAACTGCATCTCACAGAATTATTTTATTGTAGTGTTATGTATTATGGAGACTATAGCTACTACTTTTATGTTATGCTTGTAGTAGTCCATAGTAATGACACACATGTCCAGCCTGTTCATTTCTTTAGTCTATCCCACAACCAAATTCCACCCTGAAGACTGCAGGTTCATTTTACATCTGGCCAGGACAGACACTTCTGTTGGCAATGCTACAGCTCTAAAGGTCACAGGCCAAGCTAAAACTATTACAAAACCAGATGGGACAAAGATCTTTCCCATCTCATTAAAATAGAAAACTTTTGTTTAAAGGATAGCTGTTCCTATAAAAATTCACATTTTATATTTGCAAAGCAAGAAAATATGGTGTGCTCCTGTGCACCATCAGGTATGGGTGTTGATCAGTATGGATGGTGTAATGATTAGCATTACTGCCTCACAGCACTGAGGTCATGGGTTAGATTCTCACCATGGCCCTAACTGTGCGGAGTTTGTGTATTCTCCCGTACTTGCGTGGCTTTCCACCCACATTCCAAAAATACACTAGTAGGTTAATTGGCTCCTAACAATATTAATCCTAGCGTGAATGTGTCTGTGTGTACATGTGATTGGGAATATAGAGTGTAATCTCCACTGGGGCAGGGACTGAGGTGAATGGGCAAATATTCTCTGTACAGCGCTGCGGAATATGTGTGCGCTATATAAATAACTGGTAATAATAATCATTGGGACGACCATAAAAAGGTTGACCCCAAAAGGTCGATATAGGAAAAAGGTCAACATGGACATTAGGTCGACATAGGTTTTTTTTCCTTTTTTTCCTTACCAAACATGTGAATGCTGATTATTTTACAGGACAGAAAGCTACACTTTAATACGAGCCGCTGCATGTAATCCTCACCCTACGTACTTTTTACACAGTTAGCGTACAAAGGCCCGTACCCAGTACGCACTTTGCGTACTCACGCCACGACGGACGTACAAAGTACACGCAGTGCATACACACACACACGGACACGCTGAGAGCACAATGCAGCTACACGTGTGATAGAAATACACCTTAAACCTTTAGCAGGAAATGGGACACGACACCAATTGTATTTCAAAAACTATGTTGGGGTCCAACCCACCAACGGTTATTTTTACTAGCAGGGGGTTACAACAATAATACAATACAATAAGAGAAAAAGGCTACAGTCAATGGTACATACGTTTGTTCGCCTGCGCTTCCCGGTCCGGTCCTCAATCATCAAGGTAGATGATCTTCAGAGATTGTGTGTGACCGGGCCTGCAGCTGGCTTTTTATACATTTGTCCAAAACCTAACACAATGGGAACTGTAATCTCTTTGTCTATTGGTCACAGGGATGGTCGTTTACAGTACAGAAGAGGTCATACGTCAGTTTGAATATGTGGGCGATGTCTGGTCCAGGTCCACTTGCAGATGTTCTCCACTGGGTTGCCGCCGAATATCAGGAGTACAGTAAATACAGTTAATATTAATATTCTGCTCCTGCGCATTACTATTCGTAGGAGCGTGCGATCTTCTGCAAACTAACACCGGAATATTGCTCTTAAAATACCCTACAGCTGGATACCAAACTCCACCTCCTAACCTAATTCTGTCCCCTCATATCCTGTAAAGGTGAATCCCTTTGTTCTTATACCCTTTAAGCAAGTGTAACTCGCTGGTGTGGTGCATGCAGACTATGTGTACCTTGTGCACTATGTGGATTAAATATGTCATGTGTTTTATGGCTTTTCCATGCGATTACAAATACTACCGTAATTACTTATACCACGCGCTAATACGCAGGACCGCGGGAGCGATCATACACAAATTGCGAATATGCGCACGCACGGCAGAACAAGTACGTGCACGTAGGCCATCTGTGTGTAGTTTGTACGTGATGTGTGTACTTAAATATTTTCGACTTCGACAAACATCACCTATTCCAATCCTTTTACCACCTTAAATAAAACATTAAATGTTCACAGAAAATATCCACCAATTGTTACTGCATTAAGGCGATGATACAGTGTGCCTGTTACAAATAACTGCACTCACCATGTATAAAGAGATATAACGTAAAATACTTTACTTGCAATGCCCATATCATAACTCGCACATATAAATATATAATCAATCAGGTACATACCGGGCCTGAGTCAAAGTAAAGCTGGGCACACACTGCAGCGACGATGCTGGAGTGAATGGCCTTGAGCCCAGATTCTGTGTACACACTAGAAAGCGTTTTATGAAGGACTGAATGATATTGCTAGGTTTGATGTGCAGCACATCAAATCTTGTGACCATCACTAGTGACCTCAAGAGCGCGAAACTACCTGTACACACTGAGCGATGTAGGCTATTTGTCGTTACGAAACTTTAAAACGGCCTGACACTGCTCCATTGTGTACCTAGCTGTAGAAGAAAGGGTAACAAATGAAACAGTTTGTAACTTAGTAAAACTACATAGCATTGCAGGTGAGGGAGATTTATCATTGGGAAGGATGTGTCCTGGCTTAATTCTAAATTTCACTGTAAAATCAAAACTGACCAGTATTTGTTCGCTACATACAAAAGCAGCCAGTCTTTACCCTGCATGCAAAAACTCATTGCATTTGCTATCTATCATCTATCTATATATCTATCTAATCTGGGGAACATGTACCATCTCCTAGGGTAGATGGCAGGATGCAGCAGCTAAGAGAACACACAGGTCCGGCCTCAACCCGTTTTATTGTGAAGAAAAATAGAAATAAACATCAAAATAAATACCTTGCAGTCCATGGCTAACTATACACAGCATAATCCTAAATCACTACAAACAACAATACAAGAAGTTTTTACCAGGCACAGCTCACTGGATTTCAAGAGCAGCTTTCTCCCACAGAGACTCCATAGTCTCTCCTTTTCCCCAAGCAGTGTAAGAGAGCAATGATCAGGCTGACAGCCTTTTAAAACACCAATAAAAAAGCCCTAATTAGCCCTCTGTGAGGTTAAAAGGCCAAAGACCCGAACTGGGCCTAAATGGATGGAGTACTCATCCTGTTACAAGCCGCTAGCGGCGCGTCTGTATTACTACACTACAGCAGCTAGACACCTGCATGTATCCCTGTGTTCAGCCTCAGTTGCTGCATAATTAGTAGTTTGCCTCTGTGTGTCTAGCTGTCCAGCTGCACATCCTTTACTTTAATCATTACCTCTCTGGATTCCTGGGGCTGATTGGGGCAGCCACATATAAATTTCCTTCCTTGTTACTCCCAATCTGCTGGTTATAGTTCCTGCTACATGTGAGAACCTGTCAGCCCTGTGAACTCCAGAGATTCAGATACTCTGTCTAGATTCTTTTCCTGGTCGGATCCAGCTTGCCTAGAATTCAGGTTTTGTGTGAACTTCCACACAGGCTCTTTCCTTTCGCATTTATTTCATTATTGTTACCACCTTGTGCATTGTTGCATTTATTTACGTTTTTGTTGCTTATATCACCCTGTGCATTGTTTCATTTACAATCAGTCTTTGTTCTATACCACCATGTGCATTGTTGCATTTACATACACTTTGTGTTAATTATTATTCCAACCTGTGCATTGTTGCACTCACGTCACGTGCATTCGTTTATTATCTCTGTCTACCCATTGAACAGCGTTATCAAGGTTGTGATCAGTGAATGTCTCAACGTACTGCATTTACTTTTGCCCAGCCTCCAACAGTCACCTTGTCCTTACAGACCTGGGGACATCTGAGTACTGGGTGGACCTTATGCACCCTGGAAAGGTGGTTGCTAAAGGTGAAGCCTAAAAGACTGCTGGGCAAGGGTAACTGCATGAGCATTACCAAGAATCACCTGGTAGGCCCTAGAACACCATAGTCCATGTAACAGTATAACCAGCCAAAACAAACCATAGCTCCGTGGGTCATTTGTTTCCAGATGGATTCACCGCAAAATCCGGCCCAGATTCTGGCAAGCCAGATCCAGGGTTTGACCCAGCAACTACAGGACTTTAACCTTCGTGTGGAGACCCAGGAGGAAAATCGTAGGACCTAGACCATCTCATCACCTGCTCCGAGGGAACCTAAACTAAACCTCCCAGATAGGTTTTCTGGGGGCCGTAAATGGTTTGTGAACTTCCGGGAAAGTTGTAAGCTGTATTTCAAGCTCAGGCCTTACTCTTCAGATTCTGAGACCCAGTGAGTAGGAATCATAATTTCCCTGTTGCAAGGTGACCCACAATCTTGGGCCTTTGGCCTTTCAGCAGATCACCCCAGTCTGCGTTCCGTGGATTCCTTCTTTACAGTCATGGGAATACTCTATGATGACCCAGGTCGGGCAGCATCCGTGGAGGCCCATCTTCGTTCCCTTAAGCAAGGGAGAAATTCCGCAGAGCTATATTGTACTTTATTTCGGCAATGGGCCAATGACTGTGGTTGGAATGACCCGGCACTTCGGAGTCAGTTCCGGTTGGGACTAACAGAGCAAATTAAGGATTTTCTCGTTCAATATCCTTCTGCGGCCACTTTGGATGCACTTATGGAGTTAGCCATAAAAGTAGATAGGCAGATCCGAGAACGGAGGATGGAGAAAGAGGTTCCCACACCTTCATCTCGTTTGATGGTGCCAGAGGTTGTGGGGGATACTGAGGAACCCATGCAAGTTGGGGCTTTCTGCCTGACACCTCAAGAGAAGGCTAGAAGTCGCAGTCTGGGATTACATCTTTATTGCAGGACCAAGGAGCATCTGGTGAACACTTGGCCGCAGAAGGCGGAAAACAAGTAGACCCGAGAAATTCAGGGAGAGTTTTCTCAGGTCTCTGTTCCGTCTCCCAGAATAATTATTTATTGTTACCTATTAGGATAACTACCCCTTCTGGTTCAATTGAAGTAACTGCTTTTGTAGACTCCGGTGCTGCCGGAAATTTTATGGACTTGGAATTTGCTCTGAACACAGAAAGAAACCTCCCAGCGCTACATTAATCAGGTATTCTACTGACACTAATACTGTATTGAGACAGTGTCTGATGTACTATGTTTACTATCTAATTTCCAGCAAAGATTTGCATATAATTCATAATAAATAATATTTTATTTTAATAAAAGGAGAAAAATAGAAATTCTAGAATAGAACAATTATTACAATATTTTCAATTAAATTAATAAAAAATAAAATAAAAAACAGTGGATCCTAATACCGGTATAATCACATATACACAATACAACATGTAACATATAATGTCCAAGTGAAACGCCTAAGCGAATTACTCACTCTTATTATTTAAAAGCCTTGTGCAATGAAAGATGGAATGTTTGTATCAATGCAGAAAAGGGGTATTTTTAAAAGTCTCAGAATTCCTTTATGAAAGCCTGATGTGGGCTCTAGTTCATTGTCCCCAGAAGTTTTATCACCAACTGATGATGGAGGGTTGTCGTGTCTTACTTCTACTTCCTGGCGCTGTAAAAGAAGAGCATCAGGTGTCTGCCGGCAGACGTGGTATGGTGCTCCGAGATCAACTAGTTTTCGCCTGTCTAAGCAGGCTTCATCAGGATGGCTGAGTGCACCTTGTGTCCCATTTTTATGCTCCTACAGTGCTGGTTTCCTTGGTTACCAATGTTTGCTTCCGCCCTCCATCCAGTTATAACATCGTTTCCGCCCCTTAGTAGCCACATCGTTTCCGCCCTGCTATACCCGGCTGTCTGGTGCTGGTTGCCGTGGTTTCTATCAACATACTCTTCTTATACAAGGACCACTGTTTTTTATTAATTTCATTGATAATATTGTAATAATTGTTCTACTCTAGCATTTCTATTTTTCTCCTTTTATTAAAATAAAAGATTATTTATTATGAATTATATGCAAATCTTTGCTGGAAATTAGATAGTAAACAGAGTACATCAGACACTGTCTCAATACGGTATTAGTGTCAGTAGAATACCTGATTAATGTAGTGCTGGGAGGTTTCTTTCTGTGTTAAATTTATTACCTAGGGATACATGGATTCCCTTCTTACCCCCTACAGCAGCTTATCTATCAGGTTAAAGTGATAAGCGCAGTCCTCAACAACCTACGTACCTCCATTGGAATTTGCTCTTGCCTGAAGAATACCCATGGAGACTCTTTGTCCACCAATTTCCGTCTGTGGTTTAGATGGCAGTCCTCTTCAAAACAGTCGGGTGAGCACCCGAACTCCAGCCCTCCAGTTTTTTGTCTGAATGTTTAATTGTGAAGAATTGTCTTTCTTCCTAGTACATTGTCCACTCACTCTAATTGCTGCGGGTTTGCCCTGGCTAAAGACTCATAACCCAGTGTTCAACTGGAGTACTGGAGATCTTGTTTCTTGTGGCATGGAATGTGCTGCGAAATGTTCGACCGCGTCGATCCGTTCGGCACTTCCAGTCCCTGAAGGGTTGCCAACCCAATATATGTCTTTCGTGGAAGTCTTCTCCAAACAGCAAGCTGAATCTTGTGCAGGATGGCCTCCTCACCGTCCTTATGATTGTGCAGTCAATCTTATACCTGGAGCCTTCCTAAAGGCTGCCTTTATGCTCTGTCTTTGCCCGAGACGAAAGCTATGGAGGAATACATCCGGGAGAGTTTAGAAAAAGGCCTTATCAGGCCCTCAAAGTCACCGGTGGGAGCCGGGTTTTTCTTCGTTGGAAAAAAGGACGGCTCATTACGGGCATGCATAGACTACAGGGGACTGAATAAAATAACAATCAAAAATTAATATCAATTGCCTCTGATCTCTGTCTTATTCGATCAGCTCAGAAATGCTACATTCTTTTCAAAGATTGACTTGCGAGGAGCATACAATCTTATACGGATCCGGCAGAGGGACGAGTGGAAAACCACATTTAATACCCACTCAGGATACTACGAGTACTTAGTAATGCCATTTGGACTTTGCAACGTCCCTGCCGTCTTCCAGGATCTCATAAGTGATGTTCTTCAGGAATTCCTAGGATGATTTGTCGTCATCTATTTTAGATGATATATTGATCTATTCTGTCTCACTCAAAGAATACCAAGCTCATGTTAAAGCATTCTCACCAAGCTCAGGGAAATCATCTTTATGCAAAACTGGAGAAGTGTGAATTTGAGGTAGAGAAGGTGACCTTACTAGGATACATCATCACCTCCAAAGGTTTTTCTATGGATTCTAAGAAACTTCAGGCAATTGTGGAACGGGTTTGTCCCTCTAATCTAAAAGCTACTCAATGTTTCCTCGGTTTTGCAAATTATTACAAAAGATTTATCGATTCATTCTCTTCAATAGTAGCCCCAATTTTGAGTTTAACCAAGAAAGGTGCGGCTCCTGCTCATTGGTCACCACAGGCGGTTAAGGCATTTGAAGACCTTAAAAAAGCATTTATCTCTGCTCCTGTTCTTCGGCATCCTGATCCAGATCTACCTTTCATTGTAGACGTAGATGTCTCCGAAGTGGGTGTTGGAGCTATTCTTTCACAAGAGGATCCAGACAGTCATAAACTCCACCCATGTGCCTTTTTCTCTTGAAAATTTTCCCCTGCTGAAGTCAACTATGATGTAGGAATCAAGAGCTCTTAGCAGTCAAATGGGCTCTGGAGGAATTGAGGCACTGGCTAGAGGGGGCAAGGCATATGGTAACCGTATTCACTAACCACAAAAATGTAGCTTATCTTGAATCAGCTAAAAGATTGAACTCTCAGCAAGCCAGATGGGCGTTGTTCTTTGCTAGGTTCAATTTTGTAATTACCATTAGGCCAGGCTCCAAAAATATTAAAGCTGACGCTTTATCCCAGAGTTTTTTGTCTAGCCATGAAGTCTCTAAGTTTCCAAAGCCTACTCTTTCCCCAGGATGCATTCTTGCTGATCTCGCCATGAATCTTGCTTCACAAGTCCAGTCAGCACAGGCCCCATCTGAGACCCTTCAGGACTCCTGTTCGATCCAGAGAATTTCAGGTCTGCCATGTTATTGGAGTTCCATTTCAACAAGACCTCAGGACATTCAGGGGTTACTAAGACTTTACACCTTCTCTCTCGATCTGTATGGTGGCCAACTATCAAAGTTGACGTTCATGAGTTTGTTAGGGTGTGTCATGTCTGTGCCAAAAACAAATCTCCTCGAGTTCTTCCTTCTGGACAGTTGCTTCCCTTGTCTGTACCCTCCAAGCCATGGATCCATTTATCTATGGATTTTATTGTGGATCTACCAAAATCTTCCAAATGTTCGGTCATGGGTTGTAGTTGACTGTTTCAGTAAAATGGCTTATTTCATTTCCCTGTCTATAAACTGCCTAGTGCTAAGAATCTTGCTTCTTTGTTCATTCAACACATCTTTCGTATTCTTGGATTACCACAAGACATCGTCTCGGATAGAGCTCAATTCCCCAATTCTGCACAAAAAGACCTCCAGAAACAGGGCACAAATTTAGTGCATCAATGTGAGAGTTCACTGTGACACAGTATCACATTGAACTCTGAGAGGAACACCCCACATGATTTGCATGTCACCCCTGTCACTATTTATGCAGATGGTTGTGCATTATCCACTAAAAAGGTCAGTGTTAGACCCTTATCTGCTTCCTATTGGTCATTTGTAGACCTTTTTTGAGACATTCTTTACCTCATGAATGGACTCCTTTAAATTAAGGAGCCTCGTCATGCTGTGACAGACCAGAATTAATCTGTTTTTAGACCCATTCCAATTGGTACACTCATTGGTCTATACGTTACCTCAATCTGCCCATAATTTGCTCTCGTTGGTCATCTGATTTTATACCCCTGAGGAAGTTCCTCAAGGGATGAAACGCGTTGGATATAACAGTCGTTCTACATCTCTGCATGCTGTATGTTGAACACATGGCAATAAAGAAACACAGATTTGAATGTAAATCGGATGAACACTCTATTATGTCTCTGTGAAATTGCATGAATGTTTTGTACATTTTATTATGTATTTTTATGATTAAATATTTTATGCAAACAAAATCAAGATTTTATTCTATTATCCGTAATTCTGTTTTCTGTATTTCCTAATGATCAATATGTTGTGAGATATTGAACAGTATATTACTCTTAGCACCCTCAGATCCGTTTTTTAGACATATGTTCCCTGAACCTCGACTAGCAGGAGGCTCTTCTAGAGGTGCTGCTCTGAATTCCTCACTTAGCACCATTGGGTACCCTTTTCTCCTATATATATATATATATATATATATATATATATATATATATATATATACGTAGCCATGCTAATCTAGCCTTTGTGTGGGGTGTAGCACGAAAAAACTATTACATTTCCCGGAACCTTGTCACAGCATGGCGTATTCAGTCACAGTGTAATGAATTGAGTCACTGGCATGTGTGAACTCTCCATTGTAAAGTCAACGATGCTTGTAGTTGAAGAACTACTTTTTTTTTAGATGATCCCTACGTTAAGTAGAAATGTGAACACAGAAAAAGATTTGCTCAGTGTCTCCGATGTACATAAATAAAAGTACAGTACAGCGTTCTATACAGTTTTCTAAAAGAAAAAAATCATTACAATCCGTGATAAAGATGGGACACAGCACTATAATTCTTTTTTTACAATGAGCATCACTATGTCACTCCAGTTGTCAGTTACCTGTCTCTATGGCTCACTTGTATATCTGTGTAAAAAATATATGTTGTACGTCATATACAGACTCAGACATGTACACAGATATGTAAAGTCAAAATTAGAAAAAAGCTTTGCAAGCTACTTTTTACACAGATATACAATACAAGTGTTGCTGTTCAAATTACAAAAGTCTTATCTTTATGAGACTGAGTTTACTTTACTTCTTTCCGGGCCTTCCCAGCCTCCCCCACCCCCAATTCCACCCCCAGTGAGACTCATGATTTCACAGACTGGATGTACTGTTTAGTAAATGACAGCATGAGCCATTCATTTACATACAGTAGTGTATCAGCCGTGTTGTGTTTGTCTTCAGCTTTCAGTATAACTCTACCCTGCATTCAAGTGTTACTTTGTTCTTTATCTTGTGAACTGCAAACTGGCCATCCAGAGTTTTTGCATTGGTTCCCGTCTGCATTTTAACCAATAAACTCTTTATCAGAATCATTGAGAATTGTGATTGGACTCATCGTTATTATTTATGCCACGTGACATCAATCTACTATTTTAAAACTGGAAGACCTTACAACACCCTCTCCAGTATTCAGTCTGCACCACACCTGCGACTTCAGGTTAGTTTTATGCCAATGCTCAGTTGCCTTTTTAGCAATATAGCAGAACTGAGTTCCTATAATCTTCCTTCCCACTGCACCCCAATGATATCTCCAGGTATTCTATCTTTGCTGGCACTCCACATGCATTCAGGAATCATAGATAAACTGCAAAGATCTTCAAGTCAATAAATTAGTGAAACTCTTTACGTGGGTTTTTAAATTATACCATGTGGAAGGTAACAATACAGTACATACATTTTAATGGCAAGAAGCTAAGGGATCAAAAAATACATAGCTCAGTTTAATCTTGAAAATTCATACAAACAATATTCACCATAAACCCCATTATTACTTGCAAGAATTGGTGAAAACAAGCGCCCAAGAGTGTAGTGATTAAATTCAGGGGGAATGAAGGTGTAGAGGAAGGGATGATAAGGTCAACTTAAAACACTTATCTGGTAGAGAGGAGCTCGGCTCAAGCAGCACTCTTTTTGTGGCTTAAAAACATGCGGATAAAGCAGAAGAAAACTAACATATATATTACGTATTGTGTTACTGCTTAATTTCACAGGCCTAATTAGGGAACTAGCTTATTCCCAAAAGAGATAAGTATATAGCCTGGGCAGTATATATATTAAAAATACAAAGAATTTAATAACAAAATCACATAAAAATACACATAAAATGGCTGGATAACATGCGTACAGAATAAAAAATTATATCAAGCTTATCTGTCCATAACAATGGCTGGAATGCATGCGTACAGAATTTAAAATTGTTTGAAGCTTATCTGTCCATAAAAGGAGATGTCTGCAGGTAATCCCAACGCGTTTCGTCCGTCAGCAACAGGACTTCATCAAGGGGATGACCACACTGAGCAGGCTTTGCTCTATTTATGCCCAAAGGAGGTGATTAATGATGACATCACTTCCTGTGATTATCATTAATTTTGTTGGAGGAAAAAACAATTTTTGATATTCTAATTTGCACTCAAAAAAGTGACAAGTAGATTAAAGTACGGATAGAACATGAAAGAACCGAAAACGAAGAAAGAAGAAGGTATTAATACCATATAGTGACAGCTAATGCCGTCGGAAATAGCGGTGGAACGCATGCGTCATTTCCGCCCGGCGTGGTATACTATTAGTGCAGTGAAGTGCCGATAGTACCCATCGTGTGGGTAAATACAGGAAGATTGGGGTAGGTGGTGAATATGCTCATAGAAATCAAAGAAAGATACCGATTGGGGAAAGAAAGAAAATAGCGGTGACACGCACCGCCATGACAGAGGCGTCACTTCCGTAATAGACGCGGAAGTGAGCTGACTAGTGAGAGTGACGTATTTGTTAATGCGGTGGAACGCACCGCCATTAACTTCCGGCCATATGAATAGTGCATGTAACACTGTGACACGCATCTCCATTCGTATAATAAAGGAGTGCATAATTATTATAATGATTGTGTAGTTAAAGTTTAAAATAAAGGAGGGACCACTTTAGTGATTATTTAGCCGAATTTGCAATTGTGACGTTGTAGTCTTATATAATAGACTACAACTTATTAAGGTGCAAGTACTATTTATAGTGTCATGTCGTTTTTTCAAAAATATATATATACCCTAGGTAGTGATAATTTAAAGTGACAGTGCCATAAATTATATTGCTAACATTTAATTTTAAAGTGACAGTGCTATAATTTGTGCTGTACCATACTATTTATTTTGAGTGCAGTTAGATATTATCAATTTATCACTAACAATTGATATTAATGATTTTATATGTAATATAGACAGGACCTAGACCAGTTTATTCTTTTAGAAAACAGGCGATACAGTAATGTGAACTCATTATTTCTTGGTCATTCAAATGTCCATTATTAAGATGTATCCTTAAAGGCAGTCTTGCACATCACTTGGAGTCGTCTTATACTCCTTCCCACGTTTGTCAGTTTTTAATATCGTCTGGTGGAGAGTTTTACTGAAAAAGAACCATAGGATGGCTTATGACATAAAGCCTGGACTAGATATAAATATAAGTATGTATAACAAGGAAACCAATTTCTTACATAATTATGTGTCAAAAAGAGTAAGAAAGGAGATAAAAGATGTGTGAGAAATGAAGCATCAAAGAAAAGGGGCAATTTCGAAGGCTTCATTCAGTCCTAACGGGGATAAGGTCTTTAGTTCATATATCCAGAACATTTCCCGTTTTGACAACTTATTTAAGATATCGCCCCCTCTTTCTCCAAGTTTTACCAGTTCAATTGCTTTAAATGAAATATCTTCCGGATTTGATTTATGCTTTTCTGTGAAATGTTTGGAAACTGTATGGTTGTCTATCCTGTTCTTGATATTTCTAATATGCTCTTGAATTCGTAACTTAAGGACTCTTTTCGTCTTTCCGACGTATTTTAATCCACATGTGCATTCCAATAGGTATATTACCTGTTAGGGTCTCCTGCCCTGTGCTGCCACGTCGTCATGGCAACCGGGAGACAAGTGCTAGTGGAGTAACCTGAGCGCAGCTGATACTCCGGTTCGGGTCTTTTGCTGTGCAGTGGTTATAGGCTCTGTGCACGGCAGGGGATCCGGTGCTGGTTTTTGTGCTCACAGTCTGTGAGGTCTGAGTGGGGCGTGGACAGCACCTGCTTTATAAGGCCTCTTTTCAGGGTAAGCAGATGCTGCTGAATCTCTGTTGGTTAGTCAGTTCATGAAAGTTAGCCAGTACTGTGTAGCTTTGTATTTGTTTGTTGCTTACTGCAAATAGGCCTGGGGATTTGGTATTACACTCTGCCAATCCAGACCTAGCAGTAAGACTGGAGTCAGTCGTTTAGCTTGCTGGGGTTCTGTTATTACTCTGTGAACTTAGCAAGTTTGCGGCTGTATTCTAACACTTGCCTGTCTAATCCTGTCTCACTGTGCTAGGTGTCAGGGGTCAGTTTAGTGGCAGTAAGCTTAAACCTGTGCACTGCAAGTGAGAATCAGGATTGTGGAGGCTCTCCTTGTGTCTATCATTCCATCTCTGACCAAGGAGTTTACTGCCACACCCGTTGGTAACCCTTTAGGGTTTTGCTGTTGCCCTTAGCAACAGCATTTCGGGTTCTCTACGTATTAAAACACAACATCTTGCTTTTTACATCTGAGCAGTTCTAATACAAGGGAGATACCCAGTTCCTTAGCCTCTGGGCTTCTCTGTTCACTGTGTGTGTATTTTGTTACCCTATCACCTTCTGTGTACGTTATGTCATATTCCCCAGTTTGTCTGTGAGTCCATTTGTTTTGCATAACAGTTCAAACACCAGTACATTCCTGCAGACACTGGAGTGCATAACAGTTCTGACACTAGTACTTTCCTGCAGGCACTGGTGTGCATAACATATTCAGCAGCCTAATACTCCTGTTGAAATTTTGTGGGAATATGGAGCATACCCCTCAAAATACGTTGCAACAGGTGGTCGATCAGGTGCAGGTCCTGACTCGGCAATTTAATGATTTGTCCATTAAAATGCACACCTCCCAGGCTGCTGGCGGAGCTCCCGCAGCAGCAGCACCTGCAGGGGTTAAGGAGCCGAAAGTAAATCTCCCGGATCGTTTTTCTGGAGATCGCTCGCAGTTCTTTTGTTTCAAGGAGAGCTGCAAGCTATACTTCCGGCTTAGGCCTCAGTCTTCTGGGTCGGAGATTCAGCGGGTGGGCATAGTGATTTCCTTGCTACAAGGAGACCCACAGGTCTGGGCATATGGGTTGCAGCCTGACTGTCCGTCGCTTAAAAGTGTTGATGCTTTTTTTACGGCACTGGGCATGTTGTATGATGACCCTGACAAGACGGCCTCAGCCGAGGCTCAGATTTCGACCCTTAAGCAAGGGCGAAGGCCAGTTGAGGTTTACTGTACGGAGTTTCGGAGGTTGGCCCATGATACCCAGTGGAATGACCCAGCCCTGAGACACCAGTACCGAAGAGGTCTTTCTAACCAGATAAAGGACCAACTGGTACAATATCCCTTGCCTGATAGCTTGGATCAGCTCATGCAGTTATCCATCCGGGTGGATAGACGGCTGAGAGAGCGTAGGCTTGAAAGGGAGACTGAGATTTCCTTCCTTCCCAAGGGAACCTCAGACTCTGAGGAATTTTCTGAGGAGCCTATGCAGATTGGGGCTACCCGCCTCTCCTCGCGTGAGAAGACGCGGAGGAGACAGCAGGGGTTGTGTTTGTACTGTGGGAATAAAGGTCATGTGGTAGTATCATGCCCAGAAAAGCCGGAAAACTTCAGGGCCTGAGGGTGATGGGAAATATCCTGTCAGGCCAGAAGTCAGAATTTCCCAAGAAGACTTTTATCATTCCGGTGACCTTGAAGATCCTCGGTCAAACTGTCAAGACTGAAGCCTTTGTGGACAGTGGGGCCGACGGGGTTTTTATGGACCGCCAATTCGCTCTAAAACACTCTGTTCCCTTAGTACCCTTGGCATCGGAAATTGAGATTTGTGGGTTAAACGGGGAACCATTATCCCAAGGTAAAATTACCTCTTGCACTAGCCAGATTTCTTTGTTTATTGGAGCCACACACTCTGAAAAATTGTCCTTTTATGTGACTGTCTGTACTTTTGCCCCATTGGTGTTGGGGTTACCCTGGTTAAGGGCCCACAATCCTCAATTTGACTGGGTCTCTGGGGAGATTCTTAGTTGGGGTACTGATTGTTTCAGGAGTTGCTTGAGCCTTCCAGTCAGGCTCTCGCAGCTAAGTTTGCCAGGATTGCCAGGGTGTTATGCAGATTTTGCGGACGTGTTCTCCATAAAAGTTGCAGAGGTACTACCTCCCCATCGCCCCTATGACTGTGCCATTGATTTGTTGCCAAATGCTAAGCTTCCCAAGAGCAGGTTGTACTCCCTGTCACGTCCTGAGACTCAGGCTATGGCAGAGTACATTCAGGAGAACTTGGCTAAGGGATTTATCAGACCTTCACAGTCTCCAGTTGGGTCGGGGTTCTTCTTCGTGGGTAAAAAGGACGGTTCGTTGCGACCCTGCATCGACTTCAGGGAATTGAACCGTATCACGATTAAAAACTCATACCCACTGCCTCTCATTTCGGTCTTGTTTGACCAGCTTCGTACTGCCACCATTTTTTCTAAGATTGACCTACGCGGTGCGTACAATCTAATCCGAATAAGAGAGGGGGATGAATGGAAGACTGCCTTTAATACCCACTCAGGGCATTATGAATATTTGGTGATGCCTTTTGGGCTCTGTAATGCCCCGGCAGTCTTCCAGGATTTCATGAATGATGTGCTCAGGGAATATTTGGATAGATTCTTAGTTGTATACTTAGATGACATCCTAATCTTCTCCCATTCCCTGGAGGAACATCGGAAGCATGTACGCTTAGTCCTCCAGAAACTCAGAGACCACCGGCTTGGGGCGAAGCTGGAGAAGTGCGAATTTGAAGTTCAGCAAATCGCATTTCTAGGATATATTATCTCCCCAGAAGGTTTCCAAATGGAGGGTTCCAAGGTACAGGCAGTCCTGGATTGGGTGCAGCCCACTAGTTTGAAGGCGCTTCAGCGTTTCCTGGGCTTTGCGAATTTTTATAGACGATTTATCGCTGGATTTTCGTCTATAGTGGCGCCCTTGGTGGCACTCACTAAGAAAGGGGTGGATGTTGCTCACTGGTCTTGTGAGGCTAAAGCGGCTTTTGCCCGTCTCAAAAGGGCATTTGTTTCGGCCAAGGTGCTGCGACACCCAGATCCAGAGCGTCCTTTTGTGGTGGAGGTGGATGCCTCTGAGATGGGTATTGGGGCAGTGCTTTCTCAGATGGGAGTGTCTGATAATCGCCTTCATCCCTGTGCTTACTTTTCCCGTAAATTTTCGCCTGCCGAGATGAATTATGACGTGGGTAACCGGGAATTGTTGGCTATTAAGGATGCACTCGAGGAGTGGAGACACTGGCTTGAGGGGGCTAAGTTTGTGGTCTCAATTCTCACTGACCATAAGAATCTGGCATATTTAGAGTCAGCGAAGCGTCTCAATGCCAGGCAGGCACGATGGGCTTTGTTTTTTGCTTGCTTTAATTTTTTGATAACATATCGCCCTGGGTCAAAAAACATCAAGGCTGATGCGCTCTCGCGGAGTTTTGCTCCAATCCAGGAGACCACCGAGGAGCCGTTGCCCATTGTTTCCCCATCATGTATTAAAGTGGGCATTACCCAGGACCTCTTATCATTAGTCCTTAGAGCACAGGAGCAGGCTCCTCCAGACCTTCCGGTAGGTCTTTTGTTTGTGCCTCCTAGGTTAAGACAGCGAGTGTTCCTGGAATTCCATGCCAAGAAGTCGGCAGGTCACCCGGGTATTGCCAGAACTCGGGAGTTGCTATCTAGGGCGGTGTGGTGGCCCTCGGTGGCTAAGGATGTGGATCAGTGGGTTCGGGCATGTGACATCTGTGCCCGAAATAAGACTCCTAGAGGGGTTCCTGTTGGCCCATTACATCCACTCTCTATCCCATCTAAGCCATGGACCCACATTTCAATGGATTTTGTGGTGGACTTGCCCAAATCCTCGGGGATGACAGCCATCTGGGTTGTCGTTGACAGGTTTTCGAAGATGGCGCACTTCGTTCCACTGGTTGGGCTGCCATCAGCCAGACGCCTGTCTGAATTATTTATGCTGCATGTTGTGCGTCTCCACGGGTTGCCACTTGATGTGGTCTCTGACCGCGGATCCCAGTTTGTGGCCAAATTCTGGAGGGCATTTTGTTCCGATCTCCAGATTTCTGTCAGCTTGTCGTCAGGCGACCATCCGCAGTCTAATGGGCAGACTGAAAGGGTGAACCAGTCCTTGGAGCAGTTCCTCAGGTGTTATGTCTCCAAGTGTCAGACTGACTGGGTTGCTCATCTGTCCATGGCGGAGTTTGCCTATAACAACGCGGCTCACTCTGCTACAGGGATCTCTCCCTTCCTTTGTGTGTATGGGCATCATCCTAAGGCCAATTCTTTTGACCCCCTGGACTCCACGCCTGGTGGTTCCTCTGTGGTTTCGGTCCTTAGAGGTATTTGGCGGAAAGTGAAGAAAGCCCTTGTGTCTGTGTCATTAGTGACCAAAAGGGTTTTTGATAAGCGGAAAAGACCCTGCAGCTTCAAATTAGGAGACTTCGTCTGGTTGTCTACCAAGAATTTGAAGTTGAGACAGCCATCTCATAAGTTAGGGCCCCGGTTCATCGGCCCTTATAAGATCACCAGGGTTATCAATCCGGTGGCATTTCAGTTAGATCTGCCCCGTTCTTTGGGTATCAATAAAACATTTCATTGTTCCCTTTTAAAACGGGCGATTAGTAATCCTTCTTCCAGTGGAAGACCTTCCCCTCTTCTGATACGTGGCCAGAGGGAGTTTGTTGTTGAAAGGATTCTTGACTCCAAGGTGGTTCGGGGTCGGCTGTCATTTTTGGTGCACTGGAAGGGGTATGGGCCGGAGGAGCGGTCGTGGGTGCGCAGTTGTGATCTTCATGCCCCCAGACTGATACGCTCTTTCTTCTCGCAGTTCCCCGATAAACCCGGTGGTAGGGGTTCTTTGACCCCTCGTCAGAGGGGGGGTACTGTTAGGGTCTCCTGCCCTGTGCTGCCACGTCGTCATGGCAACCGGGAGACAAGTGCTAGTGGAGTAACCTGAGCGCAGCTGATACTCCGGTTCAGGTCTTTTGCTGTGCAGTGGTTATAGGCTCTGTGCACGGCAGGGGATCCGGTGCTGGTTTTTGTGCTCACAGTCTGTGAGGTCTGAGTGGGGCGTGGACAGCACCTGCTTTATAAGGCCTCTTTTCAGGGTAAGCAGATGCTGCTGAATCTCTGTTGGTTAGTCAGTTCATGAAAGTTAGCCAGTACTGTGTAGCTTTGTATTTGTTTGTTGCTTACTGCAAATAGGCCTGGGGATTTGGTATTACACTCTGCCAATCCAGACCTAGCAGTAAGACTGGAGTCAGTCGTTTAGCTTGCTGGGGTTCTGTTATTACTCTGTGAACTTAGCAAGTTTGCGGCTGTATTCTAACACTTGCCTGTCTAATCCTGTCTCACTGTGCTAGGTGTCAGGGGTCAGTTTAGTGGCAGTAAGCTTAAACCTGTGCACTGCAAGTGAGAATCAGGATTGTGGAGGCTCTCCTTGTGTCTATCATTCCATCTCTGACCAAGGAGTTTACTGCCACACCCGTTGGTAACCCTTTAGGGTTTTGCTGTTGCCCTTAGCAACAGCATTTCGGGTTCTCTACGTATTAAAACACAACATCTTGCTTTTTACATCTGAGCAGTTCTAATACAAGGGAGATACCCAGTTCCTTAGCCTCTGGGCTTCTCTGTTCACTGTGTGTGTATTTTGTTACCCTATCACCTTCTGTGTACGTTATGTCATATTCCCCAGTTTGTCTGTGAGTCCATTTGTTTTGCATAACAGTTCAAACACCAGTACATTCCTGCAGACACTGGAGTGCATAACAGTTCTGACACTAGTACTTTCCTGCAGGCACTGGTGTGCATAACATTACCATGGTCGAGTTACAGTTTAAGAAGTCTTTAATGCTGTATTCTTTGATGCTATTGTGATTGGTGAATTTTTTCCTATTTGGATGAAGGTATTTGCAGATATTACAGTTTCCACATTTATAACATCCTTTACAGTTAATGAAGGTGCTGTTTCCGGGTTTATTCCTGCTTTGTAGGTGACTTGGAGCCAAAATGTCCTTCAGGCTGCTGGTTTTTCGGAATACAATGTCTGGTTTTGATGGGAGAATATCTTTTAGTATTGGATCCATTAGTAAGATATTCCAGTGCCTGTTGATGGATTTTTTAATGATATGCTCTTGATTGCTAAATGTAGTGATGAACGGGGTGAAGTTCTCAGATTTCTTTTGTGCTTGTTTTTTAAATAGATCCGTTCTTTGTACATTGGCCATCTTTTCCAATGCTTCATTTATCACATGTTCCGGATATCTCCTTTCCTTAAATCTGGTGGCGTATGTTGTTAGTTGGTTATTGCAATCCTGTTCGTTACTGCAGTTGCGTTTGATGCAATAGAACTGAGAGTATGGGATGTTGGTTTTCCAATTCCGAGCATGGCAACTTTTGAAATGAAGATAGCTGTTAGTGTCTACTTCTTTTATATGATTACTGGTTATGACTTTTGAGTCGGAACTCGAAAGGGTTAGATCCAGGTAATGTACACTTTCTTTGCTGATCTCGTATGTAAACTTCAAATTGTATTGGTTTGTAGTGAGTAATTGAAAGAAGCTTCTGAATAGTTCCTCATCTCCTTCCCAGATGATCAGGATATCATCTATATATCGTTTGTAGACAATCAGATTTTTCAAGTATGGGTTATTATTATAAATGCACTCTTCTTCCCATGAGCCCATTAGTAAGTTGGCAAATGATGTACCCATGGCCGTTCCACAAATTTGTAGGTAGAAGGTCCGCTGGAATGTAAAGTAGTTGTGACTTAAGATGAATTTCATGAAGTCGCAGATTGCATTCTTATGAGATGTTGATAGTTCTGGGTCTTTATCCAGGTATCTTCTGCAAGCTTCTATTCCCTTTTCATGGACAATGGAGGTGTATAGGCTTTGCACGTCTATAGTAATCCAGAGGTAGGAATCCTTCCATTCCACTGAGGACAGTATATTGATTGCACTGTTGGTGTCTTTCAAAAAAGATGGTAAGTTGATTACGTATTTACACAAAAAGATGTCTACATATTCTGATAAATGGCCAGTAAGGAAGTCAATCCCTGCGATGATAGGTCTGCCTGGAGGTTTGGAAAGATTCTTGTGTATCTTTGGAAGATGGTAAAATGTTGGTATTACCGGTGTTGTCGTCATAAGGTACTGGAATTCATTTTTATCCAGAGTATTGTTATGAAAATAGTGTACCAGTAAAATTCTGAGTTCTTCTACAAAAAGATTGGTTGGATCTTGTGGAAGCGGTTTGTAGGAGGATGCATCATGTAAAAGGCGTAAAGCTTCACATTCATATGCCTCTCTATCAAGGATGACAATGCCACCTCCTTTATCTGCCTGTTTGATGATGATTTCATTGTTTTCTTGCAGATTTCTAAGGGCTTCTTTTTCTTTATTCTTCAGGTTTGAAAAGGAGGATTTCTTAATTTCGACGTCACACAGGTCCTTTCTCACTAGTTCCTGGAATACGTTTATATGATTACCTTTAGATTCCAGAGAGTAATATTTAGATTTCCTTTTTAGTCCTGATTTGGAAGGTTCAATTGAGTCTATTAGTTGTTCTTTCTTCGCAAAATGTCTCTTTAGAGTAAGGGATCTTGAGAACTTATTGAGATCTATAAATGTATCAAATTTATTCATCTGTTTGTCAGGTGCAAATTTTAAACCCTTACTTAGGAGTGATATTTCTGCTTCATTGAGAGTATGACTAGAAAGGTTGAATATTCCTTGTTCCATAGGGTTCTTTATGGGAGGTAGCGTCTTTTGTTTGTTCTTCCTATGCCCGCCCCTTGTACCTCTTCTTCTTGGAGGCTTCTTTTCATGGGGGAAATCCCTTTCAGTCTTTCTCTGAAGAATGTTTTCCTTGAAGAGAGTGTGTTGTCTGTTATTGGGTCCGGGGATAAAAAATCGGAGTCACTATTTGACTCTAATCTTTGAAGTGCTGAAAATCTGTTGTTTGTAGCTACAATTTTTGAAGTCGTTGGATAGGTTCTTTCTTTTTCCTGATGTATTTGTTGTCGATTTTGGTTGCAAAAGTTCTTATTCCTATATGGTGTTGTTTTCCATTTCCTCGCTCCTGGGTCCTGATATACAGGAATGTGATGGTATTGTTTGTCTTGGAATCTGCTCCAGTTTTGTATCTTATTGTGCAGATAATCTTGTTTATCTCTGAAGAATTTCTTTTGTTTACCTTTAATGACATCTTCCTCAATATGTTCAAGTTTCTTTGTTAATGTGAGATCGTTTGCCTTGAATTCTTCTTTATCTTTATGTATGGCTAATTGTTGTTCTTTAACCTTAAGGTCGTCCTCAATTTTAACCAGAATTTTTTGTTTTTTTAAAATTATGAGCTTCATCAGGTTGATTGAGCAATTATGCAAAATCTCATCCCACTTGGAGATGAATTCTGTGTCATCTAACCCAAATGTAGGTCTTTTTATTAATCTTAGACCCCTTGGGATCCTATTCACTTTTATATATTGTTCTAGACCCTTTATCTCCCACCATGCTTTGATTTCTTTGGTGAGCAATCTTTCCGCTTCCCAAAATAGGGAGTCCATATCACTTTCATTATTACTTACTTACTTACTTACTTAACCACATAGTAATAACAATTGTAAAATCTTAAAAGCAGCTATCCTGTTTGGCCCAGGTAGGGTCTCCTGAAAGTTTGAGACGTAAAGATCAAGAGCTACAGAACACAGAGATATCCAGCAAGAAACTGGAAGATTTTATAACTTATTCTACTCCAGCACATACTGTAGTTAACTAACTACACTGTAATCTTTAATTTCAGTTATTCCAGAATTATGTCCATTATATAGGCTGATCTCATTGTTCAATTTAAGCCTCAAGATTATATGGGGTCTATTCATTAAGCAGTGAAAAGAGTAGAGAAGTTTCCTATGGTAACCAATCAGCATTGAAGTAACAGTTATCAAGTGCATTCTATAAAATTATACATAGCAGCTGAATGGTTGCCATGGGCAACTTCTCCACTCTTTTCTCTGCTTCATGAATAGATCCCTAGAAACATATCTCTCAATGACTGATTGCAGTACTCCCTACAGTCAAACAATTAACAAATAGTTTTATAAATAACTGTCAAGCTATAGGTAATACTGGAAGGCTAGCAATGTATGTAGTATCTAGACTAAATGCCATAAAACATTCAATAATCTCTTGTGGTAATTTATGTTCCAGGTTTGTCAGCAATTTTGTATGATAGAATGAAATCCCTATATAAACATACCCTCAATGTGCTAAAAACTCCATATTATTTTTCTCAGCCCCTACGGCCCAGTAGTGGTACAATCTGACCCTGCTTTCCTGTGTCCTCTGCATGTGAAAATCAATAGCTTAGTGTTTCGAGAATTGTTTGAGAAATCTGTAAATTTAGAAGGATGGATTTAAAATGTCTTTTTGCAGACAGTATAATGGTTATACTGGGTACATACAGATGTGTCCTCCTACATCTAGCCTCAACACGCCACACAGCGGGAGATGTTTGGTGCACGATCTGACAGGTCCCATGTAACTCTGCTAGCATTTGGCATCTTTTTTGTGCTGCGATGCAACTAATGGGCCCTACACACTGGCAGATAAAACAGAACGATATGAACGAGAACTCGTTCATATCGTTCTGTGTGTAGGCACCAACGATTAACGATGCGCGGCCCCGCGCTTGTTAATCGTTGGTGCCCCGTCGCTTATGCATGCAGGCCAATATGGACGAGATTGTCCATATTAGCGTGCAGTGCTATGGAGCCGGGTGACAGGGGGAGTGAAGAAACTTCATCCCCCCCCCCTCACCTCCCCCCCGCCGCTGGGTCGCCCGTCGGCCGTATCCGCCGTCAGGGGGCATCTTCTTGCTGGGAAGGGGCATGGCCACACAATAGTAATTCCAATTATGCCACACAGTACTGCAACTTTATTCACATTTTATCTTGCGTCCATCATTCATATTACATCCCACAGTAGTATCACTTTACCTTATAAACGTTACTCCTCACAGTAGAGCCCCTTATTAACATTACATCACACTGAATTGCTCCTTATTCACATTACACCACACCTTATTGCTCTTTATTCACATTAGACGACACAGTAGTGCCCTTTCTATATGCAACGCCACATAGTAGAGCACCTTATACACATAATGCCACACATTAGTAATGCATTTATACACAATTCCACACAGTAATGCCCCTTACACATATGAGAAACATTAATGTCCTTATAAACATAATGCACCTTACACATTATGACAACCTTTATTAATGCCCTTTTACACATAATGTCCCTTACACATATGCAGCAGATTATTAATGCCCTTATACACATCATGACACACATAGTGCCCCCTACACATTTGCTGCACATTATTAGTGCCCCTATACACATAATGACACACATACAGTAGTACCCTGTTACACATATGCCGCACATTTTTAATGCCCTTATACACATAATGACACACATAGTGGCCCTTTACACATATGTTGCACATTATTAATGCATTTTTACATGACACACATAATGCTCCTTACACATATTCCGAACACTACTGCACAACCAACCCACTCACATGCACACAGCACTCACACTGCCACTAACACTGTGACCTCTGCCTCTGCTTGGATACAGATGTGTCCTCATAAATCTTGCCTCAATGCTAAAGTCGGGCACCTTTTTTGAATGACAATGCATCTTATTTGCAGTGCTATGTGGCTAGGATGCACAAGCAGCTTCTGCTGATTAAACTGATATGCAGCATGCCTATATACTGTGTGAGACTGTGGCTGTATCTGCATATGAAATGCTACACACAGAATATAGGCATGCCGCATATCATTTTAATCAGCAGAAGCTGATGATGCCCCTAGGCATATCAAATGCCCTAGGCAATTGCCTAGTTTGCCTATGCCTATGGCCGGCTCTGGGGTTACCGTGGAGAAGTCCCGCAGTCTAACACTAACCTCCCCCCTTAGTGCCTAACCCTAACCTGCCCCCGGAGATACCTAAACTTAACCCCCCATCCCCGCTGCCTAAACCTAACGCTCCCACCCCATAGCCTATCCCCTCCCTTCCTGCACCCTAACCCCCCCAGGACGGAGCCTAACCTCAACCCGCCGGGACACAGACTAAACCTAACCTCCCCCTGCGAGGCTTACCTGTGCATCGCCGCGGTGCGTCCTCGTTCGGGATCCCGGTTACCGGGATTCCGGCGCAGAGATGTTGCCCCCTTTCTGAATGCTGGTGTCGGCATTCAGACTAGTGTCGGGATTCCGGCGTCGGCATTCTGACTGCCGGGTTCCCGACTGCTTCCCCTACCAGACAACTCTGCACATCCACATTTACGTCAACATGCATTTACTGTACTCATCTGTCTGAAGATTTCCAGCCCATGCTGCCTCTCTTCAAGTACACATGCAATGGGAGTTTTTGCAATTTACGCTACGCAAACTAACTTAATTTCAACAAGCATCAGGCACTGTGTGTACTGTACATTTTCAAAGACAATGGTCCCTGCTTAGAACCCAAGTCAATGTATTTCTACTCCACTCATCTATTTTATTGCAAACATTCTGCATACTTCCACGGCAACCTGCTGGGAACTGATTAATTTGTTCATAACCCTATAATAGGATATAATAAAAATGCACTGACATGAAGCACTTTTAATGCATTACACAAATAATTACATCCTTTGAACTGTCTTCGTGGCAAAGCCATATGGCCCATAACATAATGTAATCAAAAAGCAATGTTCTTATATTTACTTCTGCAAGAAATAATTCCACAGACATTACACGTCAAAATCAGTGTCCTCATTATTGGAAGTCCTAAGATGATTTGTAGCTGAAGATGAAATCTGTATACTTTGGGAATAGACTGGAAAGTTATAGTTGAAAGTAAAGGGAAAATTTGACCTCGTACTTTATGTCATTGTATTGAACAGGACCGAATGGAGCGTGGATGCTGACACAATTTCCAGCCTCTCCAAAATGAACTTTCCACCTCACATATTTAAATAAAGAGCAGTGGACACAGTAATCTCTGTCCAGCGAGATGACTGCGGTATATCCGTCCATTCATACCTGGTTTTTACCTCGGTCACGCTGCTAAGCGCGGTCAGGAAGCGCTGATGTGGAACCGGTTATCTTAAACTATGATGTATGCGAGTTGAATACTTTTATGCCGTAAAATAAGATTTTACTCACCGGTAAATCTATTTCTCGTAGTCCGTAGTGGATGCTGGGACTCCGTAAGGACCATGGGGAATAGCGGCTCCGCAGGAGACTGGGCACAACTAAAGAAAGCTTTAGGACTACCTGGTGTGCACTGGCTCCTCCCACTATGACCCTCCTCCAGACCTCAGTTAGGATACTGTGCCCGGAAGAGCTGACACAATAAGGAAGGATTTTGAATCCCGGGTAAGACTCATACCAGCCACACCAATCACACCGTATAACTCGTGATACTATACCCAGTTAACAGTATGAAATATAACTGAGCCTCTCAACAGATGGCTCAACAATAACCCTTAAGTTAAGCAATAACTAGAAACAAGTATTGCAGACAATCCACACTTGGGATGGGCGCCCAGCATCCACTACGGACTACGAGAAATAGATTTACCGGTGAGTAGAATCCTATTTTCTCTAACGTCCTAAGTGGATGCTGGGACTCCGTAAGGACCATGGGGATTATACCAAAGCTCCCAAACGGGCGGGAGAGTGCGGATGACTCTGCAGCACCGAATGAGCAAACTCTAGGTCCTCCTCAGCCAGGGTATCAAACTTGTAGACTGTTGCAAAAATGTTTGAACCCGACCAAGTAACAGCTCGGCAAAGTTGTAAAGCCGAGACCTCTCGGGCAGCCGCCCAAGAAGAGCCCACTTTCCTCGTGGAATGGGCTTTTACAGATTTAGGGTGCGGCAGTCCAGCCGCAGCATGTGCAAGTTGAATCGTGCTACAGGTCCAGCGAGCAATAGTCTGCTTAGAAGCAGGAGCACCCAGCTTGTTGGGTGCATACAGGATAAATAGCGAGTCAGTTTTCCTGACTCCAGCCGTCCTGGAACATATACTTTTCAGGGCCCTGACTACGTCCAGTAACTTGGAATCCTCCAAGTCCCAAGTAGCCGCAGGCACCATAATAGGTTGGTTCACATGAAAAACTGATACCACCTTAGGAAGGAATTGGGAACGAGTCCTCAATTCCGCCTTATCCATATAAAATACAGATAAGGGCTTTTGTATGACAAAGCCGCCAATTCTGATACACGCCTGGCCGACGCCAAGGCCCACAGCATGACCACTTTCCACGTGAGGTATTGTAGCTCCACGGATTTAAGTGGCTCAACCCAATGCGACTTCAGGAAATCCAACACCACGTTGAGATCCCACGGTGCCACTTGAGGCACAAACGGGGGCTGACTATGCAGCACTCCCTTAACAAAAATCTGAACTTGAGGCAGTGAAGCCAGTTCTATTTTGGAAGAAAATCGATAGAGCCGAAATCTGGACCTTCATGGAACCCAATTTTAGGCCCATAGTCACCTCTGACTGTAGGAAGTGCAGAAATCGACCTAGCTGAAATTTCTCCTTTGGGGCCTTCCTGGCCTCACAGCACGCAACATATTTCCGCCATATGCGGTGATAATGGTTTGCGTTCACTTCTGTCCTAGCTTTAAATAGCGTAGGGATAACTTCCTCCGGAATGCCCATTTCCTTCAGGATCCGGCGTTCAACCGCCATGCCGTCAAACGCAGCCGCGGTACGTCTTGGAACAGACAGGCCCCCTGCTGCAGCAGGTCCTGTCTGAGCGGCAGAGGCCATGGGTCCTTTGAGATCATTTCTTGGAGTTCTGGGTACCAAGCTCTTCTTGGCCAACCCGGAACAATGAGTATAGTTCTTACTCCTCTCCTTCTTATTATTCTCATTACCTTGGGTAAGAGAGGCAGAGAAGGGAACACATACACCGACTGGTATACCCACGGTGTTACCAGAGCGTCCACAGCTATCGCCTGAGGGTCCCTTGACCTGGCGCAATATCTTTGTAACGGTTTGTTGAGGCGGGACGCCATCATGTCCACCTGTGGCCTTTCCCAACGGTGTACAATCATTTGGAAGACTTCTGGATGAAGTCCCCACTCTCCCGGGTGGAAGTCGTGTCTTCTGAGAAAGTCTGCTTCTCAGTTGTCCACTCCGGGAACGAACACTGCTGACAGTGCTAACACATGATTTTCCGCCCATCGGAGAATCCTTGTGGCTTCTGCCATCGCCATCCTGCTTCTTGTGCCGCCCTGTCGGTTTACATGAGCAACCGCCGTGATGTTGTCTGACTGGATCAGCACCGGCCGGTGTTGAAGCAGGGGTCTAGCCTGACTTAGGGCATTGTAAATGGCCCTTAGTTACAGAATATTTATGTGTAGGGAAGTCTCCTGACTTTTCCATAGCCTTGGAAGTTTCTTCCCTGTGTGACTGCCCCCCAGCCTCGAAGGCTGGCATCCGTGGTCACCAGGACCCAGTCCTGTATGCCGAGTCTGCGGCCCCAGAGAAGATGAGCACTCTGCAGCCACCACAACAGCGACACCCTGGCCCTTGGAGACAGGGTTATCCGCCGATGCATCTGAAGATGCGACCCGGACCACTTGTCCCACAGATCCCACTGGAAGATTCTTGCATGGGACCTGGCGAATGGAATTTCTTCATAAGAAGCTACCATCTTTCCCAGGGCTCGCGTGCATTGATGCACCGACACCTGTATTTGTATTAGGAGGTCTCTGTCTAGAGACAACAACTCCTTGGACTTCTCCTCCGGGAGAAACCCATTTTTATCCTGTTCTGTGTCCAGAACCATACCCAGGAACAGTAGACGCGTCGTAGGAACCAGCTGCGACTTAGGAATATCAGAATCCAGCCGTGCTGGTGTAGCACTTCCCGAGATAGTGCTACTCCGACGAACAACTGCTCCCTGGACCTCGCCTTTATAAGGAGATCGTCCAAGTACGGGATAATTATTTCGGCCATTACCTTGGTAAATACCTCGGTGCCGGGGACAGACCAACGGCAACGTCTGGAATTGGTAATGACAATCCTGTACCACAATTTTGAGGTACTCCTGGTGAAGAGGGTAAATAAGGACATGCAGGTAAGCATCCTTGATGTCCAGTGATACCATGAAATTCTCCAGGCTTGCAATAATCGCCCTGAGCGATTCCATTTTGAACTTGAACCTTCGTATATAAGTGTTCAAGGATTTCAATTTTAGAATGGGTCTCACCGAACCGTCTGGTTTCGGTACCACAACATTTTGGAATAGTAACCCCGGCCTTGTTGAAGGAGGGGTACCTTGATTTCACCTGCTGGAAGTACAGCTTGTGAATTGCCGCCAGTACTACCTTTCTCCGAGGGCAGCAGGCAAGGCTGATGTGTGGTAACGGCGAGGGGGAGTCGCCTCGAACTCCAGCCTGTATCCCTGTGATACTACTTGCAGAACCTAGGGATCCACCTGTGGGCAAGCCCACTGGTCCCTGAAGTTCCCGAGACGCGCCTTCACCGCACCTGTCTCCACCTGTGGAGCCCCAGCGTCATGCGGTGGACTCAGAGGGAGCGGGGGAAGATTTTTGATCCTGGGAACTGGCTGTCTGGTGCAGCATTTTCCTTCTTCCCTTGCCTCTGTGCAGAAAGGAAGCGCCTTTGACCCGCTTGCTTTTCTGAAGCCGAAAGGACTGTACCTGAAAATACGGTACTTTCTTAGGCTGTGAGGAAACCTGAGGTAAGAAATTTTCTTCCCAGCTGTTGCTGTGGATACGAGGTCCCAGAGACCATCCCCAAACAATTCCTCACCCTTATAAGGCAGAATCTCCATGTGCCTTTTAAAGGCAGCATCACCTGTCCACTGCCGGGTTTCTAATACCCTCCTGGCAGAATGGACACTGCATTAATTCTGGATGCCAGCCGGCAAATATCCCTCTGTGCATCCTTCATATATAAGACGACGTCTTTAATATGCTCTATGTTAGCAAAATATTATCCCTGTCTAGTGTATTAATATTATCTGACAGGGTATCAGACCACGCTGCAGCAGCACTATTTATGCTGAGGCAATTGCAGGTCTCAGTATATAACCTGAGTGTGTATATACAGACTTCAGGATAGCCTCCTGCTTTTTATCAGCAGGCTCCTTCAAGGTGGCCGTATCCTAAGACGGCAGTGCCATTTTCTTTGACAAACGTGTGAGCGCCTTATCCACCCTAGGGGATATCTCCCAACGTGACCTATCCTCTGGCGGGAAAGGGTACGCCATCAGTAACTTTTTAGAAATTACCAGTTTCTTATTGGGGGAACCCACGCTTCTTCACACACTTCATTTACTCATCTGATGGGGGAACAAAACACTGGCTGCTTTTTCTCCCCAAAAATAAAACCCCTTTTATGTGGTACTTGGGTTCATATCAGAAATGTGTAACACATTTTTCATTGCCGAGATCATGTAACGGATGTTCCTAGTGGATTGTGTATATATCAGCCTCGTCGACACTGGAGCCAGACTCCGTGTCGACATCTGTCTGCCATCTGAGGTAACGGGCGTTTTTTTGAGCCCCTGATGGCCTTTGAGACACCTGGGCAGGCGCGGGCTGAGAAGCCGGCTGTCCCCAAGCTGTTTTACGTCATCCAGCCTTTTATGTAAGGAGTTGACATTGTCGGTTAATACCTTCCACCTATCCATCCATTCTGGTGTCGGCCCCACAGGGGGCGACATCCCATTTATCGGCCTCTGCTTCACCTCCACGTAACCTTCCTCATCCCACATGTCGACACAGCCGTACCGACACACAGCACACACACAGGGAATGCTCTGACTGAGGACAGGACCCCACAAAGTCCTTTGGAGAGACAGAGCAGAGAGAGAGTATGCCAGCACACACCAGAGCGCTATATAATGCAGGGATTAACACTGTAACTGAGTGATTTTTCCCCCAATAGCTGCTTGTATAAACAATATTGCACCTAAATTTAGTGCCCCCCCTCTCTTTTTAACCCTTTGAGCCTGAAAACTACAGGGGAGAGCCTGGGGAGCTGTCTTCCAGCTGCACTGTGAAGAGAAAATGGCGCCAGTGTGCTGAGGGAGATAGCTCCGCCCCTTTTTCGCGGATTTTTCTCCCGCTTTTTAATGAATTCTGGCAGGGGTATTTATCACATATATAGCCTCTGGGGCTATATATTGTGATATATTTGCCAGCCAAGGTGTTTTTATTGCTGCTCAGGGCGCCCCCCCCCCCAGCGCCCTGCACCCTCAGTGACCGGAGTGTGAAGTGTGTATGAGGAGCAATGGCGCACAGCTGCAGTGCTGTGCGCTACCTTGGTGAAGACTGATGTCTTCTGCCGCCGATGTTCTGGACTCTTCTTGCTTCTGGCTCTGTAAGGGGGCCGGCGGCGCGGCTCCGGGACCGAACATCAATGGCCGGTTCCATGCGGTCGATCCCTCTGGAGCTAATGGTGTCCAGTAGCCTAAGAAGCCCAAGCTACCACCAGTTAGGTAGGTTCGCTTCTTCTCCCCTTAGTCCCTCGCTGCAGTGAGTCTGTTGCCAGCAGATCTCACTGTAAAATAAAAAAACTAAAATATACTTTCTTTCTAGGAGCTCAGGAGAGCCCCTAGTGTGCATCCAGCTCAGCCGGGCACAAGAATCTAACTGAGGTCTGGAGGAGGGTCATAGTGGAAGGAGCCAGTGCACACCAGGTAGTCCTAAAGCTTTCTTTAGTTGTGCCCAGTCTCCTGCGGAGCCGCTATTCCCCATGGTCCTTACGGAGTCCCAGCATCCACTTAGGACGTTAGAGAAAAGCTTTTAATTATACTCACCTGTGCGCCATCCATTTGTGCTTTCTACATGTAGTGAGCTGTCGGGACGACTCCTGTGAATTGGCTGCACTGATACATCTTCTAAAGCCACCATATTGGACTATTGGACTTATAGACTGCGCAATATAAACAGTTCCCAATATTTCTTTATATATATATATCTATATATCTGCAAATTTACCAAGTTGGTCCCAGTAGCTATCAACATTTTCACACAGCATGGTGTTATCCACTGTAGCCTATGGTCTACATTCTGAAAAATTGTCCGGGAATGGGATAGATAGAATCACTCCCCGATAGTCTTTGTTCACACATGTGCGGTCTGATGAAAATACATGCACAGTAGCGTGTTCCTGGGTCCAATCCGAGGAGCAAAGTGATTATATTAGACCATACTTGCCTACGCTCTCGGATTGGAGTGCCCCCCCCCCCCCCCCCCGGAAGAGTGGGCAAGTCTCCCAGATTTCCGCCAACCCCTGCATTCGCACATAACTCCCTCCACACGCTGAATAAGCCGATGATGTAATTTGCGTGGAATCACGTCATCACAGCTCCGCCGGTAATCCCGGCATTGTGTAGCGGGGGTGTGGTTAAAATTACGCAATTCTGTCGTCATGCCTGACATCCCCCATATGCCGCGCCATGCCCCCCGCAATAACGACCTTGCTGCCTCCTCCCGGAGGAGATAGCCAGAAGGTCGGCAAGTATGCATTACTCTTGCAAGCTCCTGTTCAGGCACCATCTCTCCCAAAATATTGCTGCAAAGATTGCGCTACCACATGGGCACAGTAGCCTATCATTCCTGGGTGTAAGATGTATTTAATGGGGTTCCACTGGCTTTTTGTTCCAGAGACTACTGTGCATTCACAAGTCTCCGGGAAAATGGTGTGGCAGTCATCTTCCCTGCCATTTTCCTACTGCGTATGCGCAAAGTGCCATAAAAAAATTCTGCCAATTCTACTTCTATGTTCAACAAAAATTAAAAAAAAAAAACTTTCTTGAAAAGGTAAAACGTATAAAAATAAATAAAGCCTTTTTCCTATGTGCATCTGTGGCTTAACACCATTTGAGATGGTGCAAGTTATCAGAAGATGGCAGAGGTAATTGCCCCATAATAAAAAAATGCTTCTTCATGCTTTGTATGTCCCCCAGTGAAGGACATCGCTTGTGAGACAGGCAAACGTCCTATATGCTCCCGGTTTTGCAGATTAATACACATCTTAGAAAAACTTACAATAAAATAAATGAGGGTTAGCAAGATGGGCAGAAGATGGCCTTCTTCCATGCAGGCAGTAAATCTGAAATGGATATATGCAATACAGAAAGAGGACTACTCCTGATTGGCGCTTGTCAGATAACACCCACATAAAACATTATGATTGAGCCATGATTGGTAGGAAATAAAGCATGTGTCTAATGTTATGTAAAAACAATCTCTGTTTTAATTTAAACAAACACTTAAAATCAAAACACATATAAAATGTAAGTAGATAACACAGAGAATCCTACCAAGATGGTGGCCGGAGCCGCAGGTGTTATATGCAAGGTATACCCGGGAAAGATACCCTGCATAAGGCTCCGGACGGCGAGATTTTCACTGTGGTATAAACTGAGTCCAAAAACGTCCTTGGAAGTCCAGAGCACTGGTAGGCAGACACCAACGCGTTTCGGGACATCAAAGTCCCTTTTTCAAGGTAGTATGTCTCCAGTGCTAACTTAGTGTCTTTATATAAGGTGTGCAATTAGTGAAATGGCCTCCTGTAAAGCACTTCCTGTCCGCCGATTACCGGAACCGGAAGTGACACTACTGTGCGTTCCACCAGCCGACCGGAAGTGATCTTGTGTCCGCCGGAACCGGAAATGACGTTTTTTTTTATTAATTAATTGTTTTTTTGTTTTTTTTTATTAGTGTGTCCATAGAAGTTGCTGAATTGAAAGTTCCAAATCCAACTTATTGTAGATGTTCATCTTGGTATTGGCTCAGTACCGGTACATAGAAAAGATAGAAATAGAGATAATGAGCAAACAATAAAGTTATCAAAAGGGGGGCTAAAAATGAATTAAGGAATTTTAATCTTTAGAGGAACCATTTGATTTCAAAGTCCCTGTTTAGACCAGTGGGAAAGAGGGTTTGTAAATTAAATATGGTTTTCATTTCAGCTTTCGCGAGATTTGTCTCCAAATTGCGGTTCTTCCACGTGGCTTTAATGTGGCGCAGACCTATAAAGTTGGAAATGGAGTTTATGGAACATTGATGTTCAATTCTAAAATGTTCTGACAAGTGGTGAGTTGTAAGACCTTTTTTGATGTTCCGCAAATGTTCCCCTATTCTGGTTTTTAATGATCTCGACGTCCTGCCGACATATGTTTTCCCACATTTACATGTAATCATATAGACTACGTTGGTGGTGTTGCAGGTAATGAAGTCACGAATTTTCATCTTGGTGCCATTGACTTTGACTTCAGTAAATTTGGATTTTTCAGATTTGATGTTTCTACACCCAATACATGTCCCACATCGGTGGAAACCAGATGTTCTTATGGGATTTGATGTTTTAAAGGGTAGCGCACTTCTCACCAAATGGTTTCTTAAATTTGGAGCCTTGCGGTAAACGAATTTTGGTGTAGATGGGATGATTTTCTTCAGGATAGGGTCACCTTGCAATATGTGCCAATGTTTTTTTATGACTTGTTCGAATAGTTTGTGGTCTGAATCAAAATTGGAAAAGAATGCCAGCTGTGTCTCCTTAAGGGCATTCGGGGGCTTTATCTGGTCCTCTATTAATGTAGATCTTTCTATTGACATCGTTTGTTGTGCAGATTGTTCGATATCTTCTGATTTATATCCCTTCTCCAAGAACAACTTTTTGAGACTCTGTATTTGGGATTCACACATGGGAAGTTCACTGCAGTTTCTTCTTGTTCTTATGAACTGCCCCTTGGGGATCCCTTTCAACCAATTGATATGATGTTCACTGTTTATTGCTATGTAGTAACAAATCATCTTCAATCTCAGTAACCGTATTCTTACAGAGGAAGAGACAAGGGTCTTAGAAAAAGGCCTAAAATATGCCCCCACCACATCATCAAAGGCCTTTGACAAATATATTGATCTGGAAAAATTCACAAGGAAGGTAACCCTCAAAAAATTCTTTGAGATGAAGAAATCAGAAAACACACAAGAATCTCACCAAGATCAAGAAGAAATACCACTCTTCAAGAAGAAATCCACATTCTATCCGGCCCATATTAAAGGGAGCTTTATAGATACCGCCTTGCGGTAAAATTCGTTTACCGCAAGGCTCCAAATTTAAGAAACCATTTGGTGAGAAGTGCGCTACCCTTTAAAACATCAAATCCCATAAGAACATCTGGTTTCCACCGATGTGGGACATGTATTGGGTGTAGAAACATCAAATCTGAAAAATCCAAATTTACTGAAGTCAAAGTCAATGGCACCAAGATGAAAATTCGTGACTTCATTACCTGCAACACCACCAACGTAGTCTATATGATTACATGTAAATGTGGGAAAACATATGTCGGCAGGACGTCGAGATCATTAAAAACCAGAATAGGGGAACATTTGCGGAACATCAAAAAAGGTCTTACAACTCACCACTTGTCAGAACATTTTAGAATTGAACATCAATGTTCCATAAACTCCATTTCCAACTTTATAGGTCTGCGCCACATTAAAGCCACGTGGAAGAACCGCAATTTGGAGACAAATCTCGCGAAAGCCGAAATGAAAACCATATTTAATTTACAAACCCTCTTTCCCACTGGTCTAAACAGGGACTTTGAAATCAAATGGTTCCTCTAAAGATTAAAATTCCTTAATTCATTTTTAGCCCCCCTTTTGATAACTTTATTGTTTGCTCATTATCTCTATTTCTATCTTTTCTATGTACCGGTACTGAGGCCAATACCAAGATGAACATCTACAATAAGTTGGATTTGGAACTTTCAATTCAGCAACTTCTATGGACACACTAATAAAAAAAAACCAAAACAATTAATTAATAAAGAAAAAACAAAAACAAAAAAAAACACACACGTCATTTCCGGTTCCGGCGGACACAAGATCACTTCCGGTCGGCTGGTGGAAAGCACAGGAGTGTCACTTCCGGTTCCGGTAATCGGCGGACAGGAAGTGCTTTACAGGAGGCCATTTCACTAATTGCACACCTTATATAAAGACACTAAGTTAGCACTGGAGACATACTACCTTGAAAAAGGGACTTTGATGTCCCGAAACGCGTTGGTGTCTGCCTACCAGTGCTCTGGACTTCCAAGGACGTTTTTGGACTCAGTTTATACCACAGGGAAAATCTCGCCTTCCGGAGCCTTATGCAGGGTATCTTTCCCGGGTATACCTTGCATATAACACCTGCGGCTCCGGCCACCATCTTGGTAGGATTCTCTGTGTTATCTACTTCCATTTTATATGTGTTTTGATTTTAAGTGTTTGTTTAAATTAAAACAGAGATTGTTTTTACATAACATTAGACACATGCTTTATTTCCTACCAATCATGGCTCAATCATAATGTTTTATGTGGGTGTTATCTGACAAGCGCCAATCAGGAGTAGTCCTCTTTCTGTATTGCATATATCCATTTCTATTTCTGGGCTCAACAGGGGAGCCCTGTGACCACCCCTAGGCCAGCTAAAGTCTATACAGCGCAGTTTTTCTACCTCAACCCCATTTTGACAGTAAATCTGAAATGTCATACTTATTGACTAGCCACATACAGCTACAAAAACCAGTCAGCTTCCTGCTTACAAACAGTTTCACTTCCAGACAATAACAGTAAGTCAAAGGTGGACATCTCTGGGGACCAAGACAAAAGCATGCCGCGTAAATACAAGAACAGTTTCAGTTTTATTTTATCAGACTCATATTTAATAGTGCTTACTGATTACCCAGTTTTCACAACAAGCAGAGAGCACTGTAAAGCTGAGCACACACCTATACAATCGTTGGACAGTTCTTTCAATTCCCAACCAGCGGTGGTTCTAGGGGTGGGCAAGCATGGCAACCGCCCAGAGGGCTGCGGCCTGATGGCGTGATCGCGGTCACCCTATCATCTCTTGACTGCCACAAGTGCAATATTGTATATTCAACAAGTGCTATGCTGCTGTTCTCTCCTCCAGTGTCCCAAAATGCTGGTGGTGGTGGGTGTTACGTTGCCGCGCAAGGGTGTGGCATGGCATCCTGGGAGCGACCACGGAAGGGTATGGAGCTGCGAGCACTCTCATACACCATTGCGCTGCAGCCTGCCTCCCATTTCCGAATGCATTGACTGCAACGCTGTTGACAGTCTCGTTGCCGGCCAGGGTGCACTCACTGCCTCACACACTGGCAAAGTAGCAGTGTGCACCGGACACCTGGCCGACCTGCAGAACTGTCTCCTGCTTCCCTTCATCCCAGAGCTCTGGGGCACGATTGACCGACACCGCTTGCATCCAGCAACTGCTCTGGGGATGGAAGCGGAGAAGATGTATAAGAATGCATGGAGTTCCCACAGGGAGGGGAACAAAAGCCTGGTGGTGTCTCACTCACAGTTGAGGAGGAGGTTGCGGATGGGATGGGTCCTCAACCGTGTGGTGCATGGTAAGCCCCTGTAGCTCTGGGCAATGTTCCCTGTCAAAAGGGTGTTCCCTTTATGGTATGGTCTGTGCACCTGCTGCTGTGCTGGGTGGAATAGGAGACCACTTTCTAAAATGATTCAGGTGATGAAGCCCCTTCAGAGCTGGGTCCTATGTAAGGGAAGGGGTATGTGGGTGTGCCCTGTTGTCATGTCATTACACTCTGCCCTGTATCAGTGAGGTGCTTGGGATAATACTGTCACTGCTCACTGTCCCCCTGTCTACTGGTGGCTGTGCTGTCACACAGGGCCGGTGCAAGGTTTCTCAGCACCCTAGGCAAAACGTCTGCGCCCCCCCCCCCCTCCCCCAGTAGCCAGTCCCTCAGCTGAAATGTTAAAAAGTGCGGAGTTGGCATCTTACAAGTTCCACGGCAACAACTGTGATAACTGTTGACAACTGATAACTGTGAGTTAGAGCTGCACCAAAGAATATTTTCCTCAGATAAGAGCCATATGGCATATCTGTCTGACCGTTATGGTTAGGACCCAGAGTGTACGGGATAGGTTAGGGGTAAGGATATTATAGTTAGTTAACTGGATTGGGTTAGGATATTACGGATAGGTTATTAGGGTTGTTTTAGTGGTTTCATTTTGGGTATTAGGGTTAGTTTGGGGGATGGGGTTAGAGCAGGG
Source organism: Pseudophryne corroboree (assembly GCF_028390025.1). Lineage (NCBI taxonomy): Eukaryota > Metazoa > Chordata > Amphibia > Anura > Myobatrachidae > Pseudophryne > Pseudophryne corroboree. The sequence goes on along the minus strand of NC_086455.1, from coordinate 78,507,722 downwards.
GTGGGGAACTTCCGGCCCGCGGCCGGATAAGGCCCGCGAAGCCGTTTGCTCCGGCCCACCCGCTTCTGTCAGTGAGACACGCCGCCGCTCAGTCCGGCGGCAGCGTGTCTCAGCTGTCAGGACAGGAAGGAGAGCGCGGCTATGACGGGTGGCAGCGGCGGCGTGTAGGACTTCAAACTAGCCGCCGCTTCGTGAGCCAATCAGAGCTCTCGGACCGGCAGCCAATCAGGAGCCGCGGTTGCCGGCCCGCGAGCTCTGATTGGCTCTCGCACCGGCGGCTGGTTTGAAGTCCTACACGCCGCCGCCCAACATAGCCGCGCTCTCCTCCGTGTCAGCAAGCAGCGGTAAGCAGCACGGGGGGGGGGGGGGGGGGGGCATCTGTATACCTGGCACTGTGGGGGCATCTGTATACCTGGCACTGTGGGGACATCTGTATAGCTGGCACTGTGGGGGCATCTGTATAGCTGGCACTGTGGGGACGTCTGTATAGCTGGCACTATAGGGGTATCTGTGTACCTGGCACTGTGGGGGCATCTGTATAGCTGGCACTGTGGGGGCATCTGTATAGCTGGCACTGTGGGGGCATCTGTATAACTGGCACTGTGGGGGCATCTGTATAGCTGGCACTGTAGGGGCATCTGTATAGCTGGCACTGTGGGGACATCTGTATAGCTGGCACTGTAGGGGTATCTGTGTACCTGGCACTGTGGGGGCATCTGTATAGCTGGCACTGTGGGGGCATCTGTATAGCTGGCACTGTGGGGGCATCTGTATAACTGGCGCTGTGGGGGGCATCTGTATAGCTGGCACTGTAGGGGTATCTGTGTACCTGGCACTGTGGGGGCATCTGTATAGCTGGCACTGTGGGGGCATCTGTATAGCTGGCACTGTGGGGGCATCTGTATACCTGGCGCTGTGGGGGGCATCTGTATACCTGGCACTGTGGGGGCATCTGTATACCTGGCACTGTGGGGGCATCTGTATACCTGGCATGGTGAGGGGCATTTGTATACCTGGCACGGTGAGGGGCATTTGTATACCTGGCACGGTGAGGGGCATTTGTATACCTGGCATGGTGGGGGGCATTTGTATAGCTGGCACTGTGGGGGCATCTGTATAGCTGGCACTGTGGGGGCATCTGTATAACTGGCGCTGTGGGGGGCATCTGTGTACCTGGCACTGTGGGGGCATCTGTATAGCTGGCGCTGTGGGGGCATCTGTATAGCTGGCGCTGTGGGGGCATCTGTATAGCTGGCGCTGTGGGGGGCATCTGTATACCTGGCACTGTGGGGGGCATCTGTATACCTGGCACTGTGGGGGCATCTGTATACCTGGCACGGCGAGGGGCATATGTATACCTGGCACGGTGAGGGGCATATGTATACCTGGCACGGTGAGGGGCATTTGTATACCTGGCACGGTGAGGGGCATTTGTATACCTGGCACGGTGGGGGGCATTTGTATACCTGGCACTGTGGGGGCAATTGTGGATCTGGCACTGCACTATTGGGGGCATATGTGTATCACGTCCCATACCCATTTTTTTTGGCGCGCACACACAGTACCTCTAAGGGGCAGACCCAGGGCCGGACTGGGACTAAAAATAGGCCCTGGCATTTTTGAAGCACACAGGCCCACCTCGGCGACTCCTCCCCTTAGTATTCCTGACTCCTCCCACTTCTTAGTCTATGCTCTTACAAATATAATTAATATTATAACAACATACAAGGGTACATCATTCTCTATTAAAATACACACAACCAGTGGTTGAAGTGGAAATTTTAAAGTGGGGGTATGTAAAAGTGAAGGTTGTAATTAAGCGCGCGTCGAAGGCACGCGCTTCGGAAAAGGGGGCGTGGTCACTCAAAGGGGGCGTGTCCTTCAGTGTAGTTTACCACACCATATACCCCATATTCAAATTATGCACCACAATAGTAGGACCCCTTATACTATCTAGTACTGGCGCCTCTTTCACAGTATGAGTCAATATTCACATTATACCACAAGGTATGAGCCGAAATTCACATTATAGCACCCGGTATGAACCAAAATTCACATTACAGCACCCAAAATTAGCCGAAATTCACATTATAGCACACAGAATGAGCCGAAATTCACATTGTAGCACACAGAATGAGCCAAAATTCACATTATAGCACACAGTATGATCCGAAATTCACATTATAGCACACAGAGTGAGCCAAAATTCACATTATAGCACACAGAGTGAGCCAAAATTCACATTACAGCACAGGAAATGAGCCGAAATTTGCATTATAGCACACAGAATGAGCTGAAATTCACAGAATGAGCTGAAATTCACATTGTAGCACACTGAATGAGCCGAAATTCACATTATGCCACATGGAATGAGACAAAATTCAGGGAGAGTGACAGCAGGGACAGGGAAAGTGACAGCAGGGACATAGGGACAGGGAGAGTGACAGAGGGACATGGAAAGTGACAGCAGGGACATAGGGACAGGGAGAGTGACAGAGGGACAGGGAAAGTGACAGCAGGGACATAGGGACAGGGAGAGTGACAGAGGGACATGGAAAGTGACAGCAGGGACATAGGGACAGGGAGAGTGACAGAGGGATAGGGAAAGTGACAGCAGGGACATAGGGACAGGGAGAGTGACAGAGGGACAGGGAAAGTGACAGCAGGGACAGGGAGAGTGACAGGGAAAGTGACAGCAGGGACATAGGGACAGGGAGAGTGACAGAGGGACAGGGAAAGTGACAGCAGGGACATAGGGACAGGGAGAGTGACAGAGGGACAGGGAAAGTGACAGCAGGGACAGGGAAAGTGACAGAGGGACAGGGAAAGTGACAGCAGGGACATAGGGACAGGGAGAGTGACAGAGGGACAGGGAAAGTGACAGAGGGACAGGGAAAGTGACAGCAGGGACATAGGGACAGGGAGAGTGACAGAGGGATAGGGAAAGTGACAGCAGGGACATAGGGACAGGGAGAGTGACAGAGGGACATGGAAAGTGACAGCAGGGACATAGGGACAGGGAGAGAGACAGAGGGACAGGGAAAGTGACAGCAGGGACAGGGAGAGTGACAGAGGGACAGGGAAAGTGACAGCAGGGACATAGGGACAGGGAGAGTGACAGAGGGACAGGGAAAGTGACAGCAGGGACAGGGAAAGTGACAGAGGGACAGGGAAAGTGACAGCAGGGACATAGGGACAGGGAGAGTGACAGAGGGACAGGGAAAGTGACAGAGGGACAGGGAAAGTGACAGCAGGGACATAGGGACAGGGAGAGTGACAGAGGGATAGGGAAAGTGACAGCAGGGACATAGGGACAGGGAGAGTGACAGAGGGACATGGAAAGTGACAGCAGGGACATAGGGACAGGGAGAGTGACAGAGGGACAGGGAAAGTGACAGCAGGGACAGGGAGAGTGACAGAGGGACAGGGAAAGTGACAGCAGGGACATAGGGACAGGAAGAGTGACAGAGGGACAGGGAAAGTGACAGCAGGGACATAGGGACAGGGAGAGTGACAGAGGGACAGGGAAAGTGACAGCAGGGACAGGGAAAGTGACAGAGGGACAGGGAAAGTGACAGCAGGGACATAGGGACAGGGAGAGTGACAGAGGGACAGGGAAAGTGACAGAGGGACAGGGAAAGTGACAGCAGGGACATAGGGACAGGGAGAGTGACAGAGGGATAGGGAAAGTGACAGCAGGGACATAGGGACAGGGAGAGTGACAGAGGGACATGGAAAGTGACAGCAGGGACATAGGGACAGGGAGAGTGACAGAGGGACAGGGAAAGTGACAGCAGGGAGAATGACAGAGGGACAGGCAAAGTGACAGCAGGGACAGGGAGAATGACAGAGGGACAGGGAAAGTGACAGCAGGGACATAGGGACAGGGAGAGTGACAGAGGGACAGGGAAAGTGACAGCAGGGACATAGGGACAGGGAGAGTGACAGAGGGACAGGGAAAGTGACAGCAGGGACATAGGGACAGGGAGAGTGACAGAGGGACAGGGAAAGTGACAGCAGGGACAGGGAAAGTGACAGAGGGACAGGTAAAGTGACAGCAGGGACATAGGGACAGGGAGAGTGACAGAGGGACAGTGAAAGTGACAGAGGGACAGGGAAAGTGACAGCAGGGACATAGGGACAGGGAGAGTGACAGAGGGACAGGGAAAGTGACAGCAGGGACATAGGGACAGGGAGAGTGACAGGGAAAGTGACAGCAAGGACATAGGGACAGGGAGAGTGACGGAGGGACAGGGAGAGTGACGGAGGGACAGGGAAAGTGACAGTAAGGACATAGGGACAGGGAGAGTGATAGAGAGAGGGACAGCAAGGGCATACAGTAGAGACTAGAGAGAGTGAAAGGCAGCAGGGTAAGATTACCTATTTAGCAGAGGATGCTGTGGTGGATGAGGAGGCTGTGATCGGCGCGGGGCGGAGGAGGCTGTGGGCCTCGAAGATGGTGTGGAGGAGAAGGCTGTGGGAGCTGGCGGAGGTGCAGAGAAGGACTGAGCGCACAGGTCTGTCCAGTTTAGCTCCTCACTGTACGCCCATCTAGAGCAAGGCAATCTATATTTAAAGCCAAACAGAGAACGAGAGAGAGAGAGGTGAGGACAAGAGAGAGAGAGGTGAGGACAAGAGAGAGAGAGGTGAGGACAAGAGAGAGATAGGTGAGGACAAGAGAGAGAAAGGTGGGGACAAGAGAGAGAAAGGTGGGGACAAGAGAGAGAGAGAGAGCGAGAGGTGACGAGAGAGAGAGAGAGGTGAGGACAAGTAGGAGAGAGGTCAAGGCCTGAGAGAGAGGTGAGGGCATGAGAGAGAGGGAGAGGGGAGTGCAAAAGAGAGGTGGGGACGAGAGAGAGAGAGAGAGAGAGTGAGAGAGGTGAGGACAGAAGAGAGTAAAAGAGGTGAGGACAGGAGAGACAGAGGTGAGAACGAGAGAGAGTGCGTGAGAGAGGTGTGGACAAGAAAGAGAGAGAGGCAAGGACAAGAAAGAGAGGGAGGGAGGTGAGGACAAGAGAGGTGAGGACGAGATAGAGAGAGAAAGGTGATGACAAAAGACAGTGTGAGAAAGGTGCAGACAGAGAGAGAGGTCGGGACTTGAGAGAGAGTGAGGGGTGAGGGCAAGAGAAAGACAGGTGAGGATGAAAGTGAGAGGTGAGGGCAGGAGACAAAGGACGGGAGAGAGAGGTGAGGACAAGAGAGAGGGATGGGGTGAAAGGGTGGGGACAAGAGAGTGAGAGAGAGGTGAGGACAGAGAGAGAGAGGGTGAGAACAATAGAGAGAGAATGAGAGACAGCCATGGCATGGGTATACCCATACTCACCTTGGTGGGAGGCAGCGCTCTCCCTGTAGTGCTGATGCTGCAGCTGACCATGTGCTGTGGTGCTGCTGTGGCCGGGTTCCAGGACTGCATGGGTGGCGTGTCTCCTCCTCAGGGCCAGGGGCTCAGGCAGGCTGTAAACTGGGTGATTGTGGGCGGACACCGTGCTGCTGCTCCTAGGACTTCTTTCCCCCATAGCCGCTCCCAGAATGCTATGTGCTATGACGATAGAAAGAGAGAGGGGTGAGGCAAAAGGGGGGTGAAAACAAGAGATAGAGAAGTGAGGGCAAAAGAGGTGGTAAAGCTGAGAGAGAGGTGAGGATAAAAGAGAGAGAAGTGAGGACTAGAGAGAGGGGGAGTGAGGACAAAAGAAGGAGAGGGGGTGAGGACAAAAGAAAGAGATGTGGATGGGAGAGAGGGGGGAGGAAAAGAGAGAGGGTGAGGACAAAAGAGAGATAGAGAGAGGTGAGGACAAGAGGGGGTGAGAACAAAAGAGAGAGGCGAGGACAAGAAAGACAGAGAGAGGTAAGGACTAGAGGGAGGGGGAGTGAGGACAAAAGTGAGGTGAGGACAAAAGAAAGAGAGGGGGTGATGGAAAAAAAGAGGGGATGAGGACAAAAGAAAGAGAGAGGGGGTGTGGACAAAAAAGAGGGGGTGAGGACAAAACAAAGAGTGGGGGGGTGTACAAAAAGAGAGGGGGTGGGGACAAAAAAGAGGGGGTGAGGACAAAACAAAGAGAGAGGGGGTGTGGACAAAAAATAGAGGGGGTAGGGACAAAAGAAAGGGGGTGGGGACAAAAAAGAGAGAGGGATGTGGATGGGAGAGAGGGATGTGGATGGGAGAGAGGGGTGTGGATGGGAGAGAGGGGTGAGGAAAAGAGAGGTGAAGAGACAGAGAGAGGGTTAGGACAAAAGAGATAAAAGTGAGAACAAGAGGGGGGGGGTGAGATCAAAAGAGAGAGGTGAGGACAAGAGGGGGGGGTGAGAACAAAAGAGAGAGGTGAGGACAAGAGGGGGGGTGAGAACAAAAGAGAGAGGTGAGGACAAGAGGGGGGGGTGAGAACAAAAGAGAGAGGTGAGGACAAGAGAGAGGGGGGGGTGAGAACAAAAGAGGTGATGACAAAAGAAAGAGAGAGAGAGAGAGAGAGTTGGGGGGGGGGGTGAGGACAGAGAGATAGAGAGAGGGAGGAATCAGCCAGTGCAAGTGCACTCACCTTGGCCAGGGGACAGAACTCTCCCTGCAGTGCTGATGCTGCAGCTGGCCATGTGTGTGCTGCTGCTGGGGCCGGGATCTGCATGGTGGTGGGACTCCTCCTCAGGGGCTCAGGCAGGCATTAGACATGGTCCTTCGCGTGTAGTACACGCCATGCTGGGGCGGCTGCTGCTGCTGCTCCCCGGCCTTTTCCCATCACCGCGGCTGCTCCCAGAATGCTGTGCGCGATGACGTCGCACCCCCATCGGCATTCTGGGAAGGTGGGACGAAAGCGGAGAGGACTTCTCCGCAGAGCACAGCGGCCGCAGCGAGGAGGTGGGAGTGCCAAGAGGGAGGGGTTGCAGCTGCCAGACCGGCCCACCTGGCCATCGGCCCTTCTGGCATGTGCCAGAAGTGCCAGATGGCCAGTCCGGCCCTGGGCAGACCTACTGGGGGGCAGGGTAATTTTTTTAAATTAAGAATTTTTGTATGGCCCCCGAAGGATTTTATAAATATCCAAATGGCCCTCGCTAGAAAAAAGGTTTCCCACCCCTGGGTTAGAGTATCAGGGATAGGATATTAGGGTTGGTTTATCAGTTTGGGTTAAGGTATTAGGGTAAAGGCCGGGTTATGATTAGGGAGACCGTGATAGATACTGTATACTCCTGTACTTATGGGGGGGACTCTATGGATTTCAAAAAAGTATGCAGACACGCACAAATAGCTTACTACGTTTCAGATGCTTTAATATTTCATCAGTATTATTGCATGTTTTGTTGGAAGATACAATAGTAAAGCATCTGAAATGTTGAAAAGCTATCTCTGCATATGTGAATACTTCTTTGAACTCCATAGAGTACCTCCCATAGGAGAATGTTTGGAATTGACAATTCCAGGGAGGGCACCGAGGTACATGCAAAAGCTTAAGTGGAGTGCAGGACTTTTCTGCTTAATAAATATATATATATATATATATATATATATATATATATATTTATTAAGCAGAAAAGTCCTGCACTCCACTTAAGCTTTTGCATGTACCTCGGTGCCCTCCCTGGAATTGTCAATTCCAATAAATGGTACAATAAATGGCTCAGGTGCCCTCCCCATTAAGATGTAGACAGAAGTGAAGAAAATCGGCGGCACTCCAGGACGGGTGGCATCAAAAGATGGTGTATTAAAACATCACAAATACGCCTTGTACACCTTGAAAAAGGGGCTACGGGCCCCCGAAACGTCGGAAAATGCTGTATTTGTGATGTTTTAATACACCACCTGGAGTGCCGCCGATTTTCTTCACTTTATATATATATATATATATATATACATATATATATATATACCTATATATATACACACACACACACACACACACTGTATATATATATATATATATATATATATATACCAAACAGAAAACCCAGCACTCTCCTAAGCAGCTTCATTCACCTTAATGCTTTAATGTTACATCTAAATAAACAATGGGGTTTTGGTTTATGAATTGTACAATGCATGTAAGCTTGCGGCCCACTCCACGGGACCCCATTTCACCGCAAGTCCTACTCTATCACAAACTTTAACATACATTTTATAGATTTTGAATGAAGCTGCTTAGGAGAGTGCTGGGTTTTCTGTTTGTTATATTTGAGTTTGGTGGTCACAGCCCACCGCACCCCAACCCCTGAAAATGGTGAGCGCAGTGGTTCCTCGTGTTTGTTTATAGATATATATATATATACACACACACACCGTATATACTCTAGTATAAGCCAACTTTTTCAGCACATTTTTCTATGCTGAAAAAGCCCCCCTCGGCTTATACTCGAGTCAACGGCTGCAGCAGACGCCGTGGGCTGTGTGGGCGTCCGCTGCAGCCGGCTCCAGGGACAGACACTAGAGGTCATTATTGACCTCTAGTGTCTGTGCGGCGTTGCTATGGGAGAGACGTCATGACGTCTCTCCCATAGAGATGATCGGGTGCCGGGAAGCGGGCGCCGGAGCGGGCGGCCAGACGGAGCGGAGCAGCGCAGCAGCAGAAGAAGCGGTCGGGAAGCAGGAGCGGGGCAGTGGTAAGTATTGCTTTTGTGTGTGTTTGGAAGCGGCGACGGGGGCACAGCAACAGGGGGCAAAGAAAGAGGGGGCACAACTACTGGGGGTAAAGAAAGGGGGCACAACTACTGAGGGTAAAGAAAGGGGGCACAACTACTGAGGGCAAAGAAAGGGGGCACAACCAGGGAAGAACCCCGCTATGATGCCTAATTATCGCCCCATAGCTCTATTAAATACTGATTTAAAAATCTTTGCAAAACTAGTGGCCAACAGGCTTAACCCCCTACTTCCCTCGCTTGTTCATGGTGATCAGGTGGGGTTTGTTCCTGGCAGACAATCCCCCGATAATACGAGGCGGGTAATAAACGTGCTTGATGCCTTCTCTAGGTCAGATTCCCCAAAACTGTTGCTTTCCCTGGACGTGGAGAAGGCATTCGATCGCCTTCACTGGGGGTATTTACAGGAGGTTCTATGTAAGTTTGGTTTTACCGGCAGGGTTCTTTCCTCCATTTTGGCTTTATACTCTCACCCCTCGGCAAGGGTGTGTGTGAACGGTCTTCTCTCCTCCTCTTTTAAGATCACGAATGGCACACGCCAAGGGTGTCCCCTGTCCCCGCTAGTATTTGCTCTGGCAATAGAGCCCTTGGCAGAGAAAATAAAATCTTCACCCCTGATTGCAGGAGTGGAGTTACTGGGACAATCCCATAAAATATGTTTATTTGCGGACGATGTCCTCCTGACACTCACCACTCCTGCGACCTCCCTGCGAGCTTTACACACACTCTTGTCTGAATATTCAGCTGTTTCCTATTATAAACTTAATAGTACCAAGACGGAGGCGCTTCCTATTAACTTTCCACCCCCCTCTTATCCGCGTTGAAAGCCTCCTACCCGTATTCCTGGTGTCACGATCCGGGTATCTGGACGCCATTACTTACCCTTCAGATGCCTCCTAAGGCTGGCTCAGCGTTCCAGGACCGGATCCCATCTGTTATACTGATGTCCACATTCCTGCCTCCTCTCCTGTCACTCTGAGACGCGGTCACCGCAACGCCTGTTACATCCAGAATGGCGTCTCCCGCGGCCTCCGCTGTGCCCTCGTGGTTAAATGTGCACTTATCAGTCTGGCGTCTCCTGTCTCCTGTGGCCGGCGCCGCCATTACTGTTTTAATTCCCACATGGATTACAAACCAAACTTCCCTCCAAGTGTCTGCATGGGCGCAGCCATCTTGGATTCTGTCATCTGTTCATTTCCACCAATCTGCTGTTTGCAATGTTGATCTGCATAATTGCCTAGCCAATCCCTTCCTTGCTGCAGGTATAAGTAATCTGTGCCTGAGCAAGGAAGGCGTCAGTGCTTTGGTTGTCAAACCTAGTTCCAGTTCCTATCTCTCCTGTGGTTGTTTTCCAGGTTCCAGTTCCTATCTCCAAACCTCCACTAAAGAGACCCGCACCAGCATTCCACCTGCGGTGTAGCCTGACTCTCCTACCCATTTGGATTCATCTGCTTCCAGCTACAGATCCACCTGCTTTCAGCATCCAGCTTCCAGCAGAGGTCAGCTCTTCTTAAAGTGCCGGTACCCTTTTCTGCAGATTATCATTTATCACCGGCATTATTATTTCACCGCTCTCAAGCTCCAAACATCACTTTCATATTTCATCGCTCTCAAGCTACATTTATTATTTAACTGGTTCCAGCCAGTATTCACTCCGTGTCAACATCAGTCTGGTTTCAGCCAGTATCCACAGCAGCCGTTTTACCCACAGCAGCCCAGCTTTTCCTGGAACACCAGCTGGTACGATCCTGGGCTATTTCCATTGCTACAGTCGGGCCTGGTAAGGACTTTCCACCTAGAAGATTATTAAGAACTATCTCATACTACCAGAGCCCTGTGGTCCTTGCCACCCTGTAGTACCCAGGAACTGTATTATTTCCCTGCTGAGTTTTATGTTTTCTTATTTGCTGCTGTGTTACGGAGTATGTCATAATAAACATCATTGACTTTTATCCTGGTTGTCGTGGTCACGCCTTCGGGCAGTTATTCTACACGTTACCTACATGTCTAGGGGTCTGATACAACCTCCCAGGTTCCGTTACATCTCAGCCCCTACAACTGAGGCTGCCTCTCGTCAGCTCAGGCCCTCAGTTGTGACACCTGGCAGGATAGAAGCCTTAAATATTTGGGGATTCATATCACCTGGAGGTTGGACGACTTGATCTCCGCTAACTATCCCCCCCTGCTGCGTAAAATGACAACTCTAGTCTCTGACTGGATGATGCATCATGTCTCATGGTTAGGGCGAGTAGCTGCACTGAAGATGGCGGTCCTCCCCAGGCTCATGTATTTGTTTCGAGCCATCCCTCTCCTTCTACCCAACTATCTTTTATCTAAATTTAATGCAATATTCAATTCTTATGTGTGGAAAGGCAAGAAACCAAGGTTAGCCAGGAAGACAATGATCCGCCCCAAATGTTAAGGGGGTTTAGCATATCCAGATTTACATTCCGCCAACTAGCATGCCGACTTGCACAAATAGGAGCTTGGTATGCACAACCTCCGTACAAATCGTGGGTCCAACTAGAACGAGGGCTCGTCGCCCCGCTCCCCCTGACTGATGTTTTGCTACTCCCAAAGTCGGAGGGCAATCAACTAGCCACTAGATCTCTCTCTGCCCAAACTACCCGCAAGGCCTGGCTGGAAGTGGTACTTAGAGGAAGCGCTATTACCCTTCCCACCCCTGCTCTCTCCCTGACGGGCATAGCCTCCTTGAACCCTGACTTGAGATTCGATTCCTGGATATTGAGGGGTATTCTGTCTCTGCAGGATATAATGGTGAACAATACTCTCCTTACCTTTGCCCAGATACAGGAAAGATTCATGCTGCCACATGGGGAATTTTATAAATACTTACAACTCAGACATTGGCTCCACGGGGCCTCTGTATCCCCCCACATCCTATCCTCCTTACCCAAACTTGTTCAGAAGTTTCTAGATACCGGGGAGGGCATCTCTAAATGGTATAACTACATTATCAACCTCCAACAGCCTCAAACAGCCCCCTTTCAAGTGAAATGAGAAGCGGACCAAAGGTGCTCAGTCTCAGAGGAGGAATTGGGGATGATTTTCCGATCCTGTTATACTGTGTCTAAATGTATATCACACATAGAGTTATCCTATAAACTCCTCCACCGATTATATTTTACCCCATCCCGTTTACATGCGATGCAACCCTCCACATCTAATCTGTGTTGGCGTAATTGTGGTAAGGTTGGTACCCTAACTGCATATCTTCTGGGACTGCCCGGTGCTTACCCTGCTGTGGGACTCTGTCTTCCACCTTTTAGTATTGGTACTGGGCCTATGTATAACTCCCCACCCAAAACTGGCTCTCCTTCACCTATACTATGGCGACTTATCGCCGGGCGATCGTTACGTCCTAGGCCATATTCTCATCTCCACCAAACTTCTAATTGCTCGCCAATGGCGCTCCACAGGGGACCCCCATATAACGGCGATAGAGAGGTCCGTACAGTCGCATTGTGAATTTGAGACAGCGGGAGTGGCCTATACCTCTTCTTCATCCTGCCCATTGCTCCGCTGGTATTCGTGGTCTACTTATTGGCACAAACGCCCACCAGATCCCACACCCCCTCATGACACTTAATAAAGTGGTATACCACTGACCTAAGTATTTTCAGTTGGAAGGATTTAGCCTCACGTTGTTTTCATGTATGATATTTTCCTCAATATTCTATATGCAATTATGTTTTATTGCCGAACTGTCTGTGTACCCCCCTACCCTTCCCCTTTCCCTTTTTTCTTTTCTGTACCCCTCACCCGCAAAATAATAAAAAATAAGATTTTACTCACCGGTAAATCTATTTCACGTAGTCCGTAGTGGATGCTGGGACTCCGTAAGGCCCATGGGGATTAGCGGCTCCGCAGGAGACTGGGCACAACTAAAGAAAGTTTTAGGACTACCTGGTGTGCACTGGCTCCTCCCACTAAGACCCTCCTCCAGACCTCAGTTAGGATACTGTGCCCGGAAGAGCTGACACAAATAGGAAGGATTTTGAATCCCTGGTAAGACTCATACCAGCCACACCAATCACACCGTATAACTCGTGATACTATACCCAGTTAACAGTATGAAATATAACTGAGCCTCTCAACAGATGGCTCAACAATAACCCTTTAGTTAGGCAATAACTATAAACAAGTATTGCAGACAATCCGCACTTGGGATGGGCGCCCAGCATCCACTACGGACTACGAGAAATAGATTTACCGGTGAGTAAAATCTTATTTTCTCTGACGTCCTAAGTGGATGCTGGGACTCCGTAAGGACCATGGGGATTATACCAAAGCTCCCAAACGGGCGGGAGAGTGCGGATGACTCTGCAGCACCGAATGAGCAAACTCTAGGTCCTCCTCAGCCAGGGTATCAAACTTGTAGACTGTTGCAAAAATGTTTGAACCCGACCAAGTAACAGCTCGGCAAAGTTGTAAAGCCGAGACCCCTCGGGCAGCCGCCCAAGAAGAGCCCACTTTCCTCGTGGAATGGGCTTTTACAGATTTAGGGTGCGGCAGTCCAGCCGCAGCATGTGCAAGTTGAATCGTGCTACAGATCCAGCGAGCAATAGTCTGCTTAGAAGCAGGAGCACCCAGCTTGTTGGGTGCATACAGGATGAATAGCGAGTCAGTTTTCCTGACTCCAGCCGTCCTGGAAACATATACTTTTTAGGGCCCTGACTACGTCCAGTAACTTGGAATCCTCCAAGTCCCAAGTAGCCGCAGGCACCACAATAGGTTGGTTCACATGAAAAACTGATACCACCTTAGGAAGGAATTGGGAACGAGTCCTCAATTCCGCCTTATCCATATAAAATACAGATAAGGGCTTTTGTATGACAAAGCCGCCAATTCTGATACACGCCTGGCCGACGCCACGGCCCACAGCATGACCACTTTCCACGTGAGGTATTGTAGCTCCACGGATTTAAGTGGCTCAACCCAATGCGACTTCAGGAAATCCAACACCACGTTGAAATCCCACGGTGCCACTTGAGGCACAAACGGGGGCTGACTATGCAGCACTCCCTTAACAAAAGTCCGAACTTCAGGCAGTGAAGCCAGTTCTATTTTGGAAGAAAATCGATAGAGCCGAAATCTGGACCTTCATGGAACCCAATTTTAGGCCCATAGTCACCTCTGACTGTAGGAAGTGCAGAAATCGACCTAGCTGAAATTTCTCCTTTGGGGCCTTCCTGGCCTCACAGCACGCAACATATTTCCACCATATGCGGTGATAATGGTTTGCGTTCACTTCTTTCCTAGCTTTAAATAGCGTAGGGATAACTTCCTCCGGAATGCCCTTTTCCTTCAGGATCCGGCGTTCAACCGCCATGCCGTCAAACGCAGCCGCGGTACGTCTTGGAACAGACAGGCCCCCTGCTGCAGCAGGTCCTGTCTGAGCGGCAGAGGCCATGGGTCCTCTGAGATCATTTCTTGGAGTTCTGGTTACCAAGCTCTTCTTGGCCAACCCGGAACAATGAGTCTAGTTCTTACTCCTCTCCTTCTTATTATTCTCATTACCCTGGGTAAGAGAGGCAGAGAAGGGAACGCATACACCGACTGGTACACCCACGGTGTTACCAGAGCGTCCACAGCTATCGCCTGAGGGTCCCTTGACCTGGCGCAATATCTTTGTAGCTTTTTGTTGAGGCGGGACGCCATCATGTCCACCTGGCGAATGGAATTTCTTCGTAAGAAGCTACCATCCTTCCCAGGGCTCGCGTGCATTGATGCACCGACACCTGTATACGTATTAGGAGGTCTCTGTCTAGAGACGACAACTCCTTGGACTTCTCCTCCAGGAGAAACCCTTTTTATCCTGTTCTGTGTCCAGAACCATACCCAGGAACAGTAGACGCGTCGTAGGAACCAGCTGCGACTTTGGAATATTCAGAATCCAGCCGTGCTGTTGTAGCACTTCCCGAGATAGTGCTACTCCGCCGAACAACTGCTCCCTGGACCTCGCCTTTATAAGGAGATCGTCCAAGTACGGGATAATTATTTCGGCCATTACCTTGGTAAATACCTCGGTGCCGGGGACAGACCAACGGCAACGTCTGGAATTGGTAATGACAATCCTGTACCACAATTTTGAGGTACTCCTGGTGAAGAGGGTAAATAGGGACATGCAGGTAAGCATCCTTGATGTCCAGTGATACCATGAAATTCTCCAGGCTTGCAATAATCGCCCTGAGCGATTCCATTTTGAACTTGAACCTTCGTATATAAGTGTTCAAGGCTTTCAATTTTAGAATGGGTCTCACCGAACCGTCTGGTTTCGGTACCACAACATTTTGGAATAGTAACCCCGGCCTTGTTGAAGGAGGGGTACCTTGATTTCACCTGCTGGAAGTACAGCTTGTGAATTGCCGCCAGTACTACCTTTCTCCGAGGGCAGCAGGCAAGGCCGATGTGAGGTAACGGCGAGGGGGAGTCGCCTCGAACTCCAGCCTGTATCCCTGTGATACTATTTGCAGAACCTAGGGATCCACCTGTGGGCAAGCCAAAATTTTTCTTCCCAGCTGTTGCTGTGGATACGAGGTCCCAGAGACCATCCCCAAACAATTCCTCACCCTTATAAGGCAGAATCTCCATGTGCCTTTTAAAGGCAGCATCACCTGTCCACTGTCGGGTTTCTAATACCCTCCTGGCAGAATGGACATTGCATTAATTCTGGATGCCAGCCGGCAAATATCCCTCTGTGCATCCTTTATATCTAAGACGACGTCTTTAATATGCTCTATGTTAGCAAACTATTATCCCTGTCTTAGAGTATTAATATTATCTGACTGGGTATCAGACCACGCTGCAGCAGCACTATTTATGCTGAGGCAATTGCAGGTCTCAGTATATAACCTGAGTGTGTATATACAGACTTCAGGATAGCCTCCTGCTTTTTATCAGCAGGCTCCTTCAAGGTCGCCGTATCCTAAGACGGCAGTGCCACCTTTTTTGACAAACGTGTGAGCGCCTTATCCACCCTAAGGGATATCTCCCAACGTGACCTATCCTCTGGCGGGAAAGGGTACGCCATCAGTAACTTTTTAGAAATTACCAGTTTCTTATCGGGGGAACCCACGCTACTTTACACACTTCATTCATTCATCTGATGGGGGAACAAAACACTGGCTGCTTTTTCTCCCCAAAAATAAAACCCCTTTTATGTGGTACTTGGGTTCATGTCAGAAATGCGTAACACATTTTTCATTGCCGAGATCATGTAACGGATGTTCCTAGTGGATTGTGTATATGTCTCAACCTCGTCGACACTGGAGTCAGACTCCGTGTCGACATCTGTGTCTGCCATCTGAGGTAACGGGCGCTTTTTTGAGCCCCTGATGGCCTTTGAGACGCCTGGGCAGGCGCGGGCTGAGAAGCCGGCTGTCCCACAGATGTTTTACGTCATCCAGCCTTCTATGTAAGGAGTTGACATTGTCGGTTAATACCTTCCACCTATCCATCCACTCTGGTGTCGGCCCCACAGGGGGCGACATCCCACTTATCGGCCTCTGCTCCACCTCCACGTAACCTTCCTCATCCCACATGTCGACACAGCCGTTGCGACACACAGCACACACACAGGGAATGCTCTGACTGAGGACAGGACCCCACAAAGTCCTTTGGGGAGACAGAGAGAGAGTATGCCAGCACACACCAGAGCGCTATATAATGCAGGGATTAACACTATAACTGAGTGATTTTTCCCCCAATAGCTGCTTGTATAAACAATATTGCGCCTAAATTTAGTGCCCCCCCTCTCTTTTTAACCCTTTGAGCCTGAAAACTACAGGGGAGAGCCTGGGGAGCTGTCTTCCAGCTGCACTGTGAAGAGAAAATGGCGCCAGTGTGCTGAGGGAGATAGCTCCGCCCCTTTTTCGCGGACTTTTCTCCCGCTTTTTTATGGATTCTGGCAGGGGTATTTATCACATATATAGCCTCTGGGGCTATATATTGTGATGATTTTGCCAGGCAAGGTGTTTATATTGCTGACCAGGGCACCCCCCCAGCGCCCTGCACCCATCAGTGACCGGAGTGTGAGGTGTGCATGAGGATTAATGGCGCACAGCTGCAGTGCTGTGCGCTACCTTGGTGAAGACTGAAGTCTTCTGCCGCCGATTTTCCGGAACACTTCTTGCTTCTGGCTCTGTAAGGGGGCCGGCGGCGCGGCTCCGGGACCGAACATCAATGGCCGGTTCCATGCGGTCGATCCCTCTGGAGCTAATGGTGTCCAGTAGCCTAAGAAGCCCAAGCTACCACCAGTTAGGTAGGTTCGCTTCTTCTCCCCTTAGTCCCTCGCTGCAGTGAGTCTGTTGCCAGCAGATCTCACTGTAAAATAAAAAACCTAAAATATACTTTCTTTCTAGGAGCTCAGGAGAGCCCCTAGTGTGCATCCAGCTCAGCCGGGCACAAGAATCTAACTGAGGTCTGGAGGAGGGTCTTAGTGGGAGGAGCCAGTGCACACCAGGTAGTCCTAAAGCTTTCTTTAGTTGTGCCCAGTCTCCTGCGGAGCTGTTAATCCCCATGGTCCTTACGGAGTCCCAGCATCCACTTAGGACGTCAGAGAAATTATTATTGAAAAAAAAGAAAGGGGGCACAACTACTGGGGGCAAAGAAAGAGGGGTCATGGGTGCAATGAAAGAGGGGGTACAACTACTGGGGGCAAAGAAAGAGAGGGCATAACTACTGGGGGCAATGAAAGAGGGGGCACAACTACTGGGGACAAAGAAGGGGCATAACTACTGGGGGCAAAGCAACGGGGGCATGTTTTTATCTGGCACTGTGGGGGGATATCTGTCACTGGGGGTATATATGGCACTGGGGGCACAACCCTAGCAACAAGCATTACCCCCTGGCAACAAGCATAACACCTACCGCATGAAACCCCTGGCAACGAGCATGACACCCTGAGCATGAAAACTCCTGGCACCGTGCATTTCCCACCCTAGGCTTATACTCGAGTCAGTAATTTTTCCCAGTTTTTTGTGGTAAAATTAGGTGCCTCGGCTTATATTCGGGTCGACTTATACTCGAGTATATACGGTATATATATATATATATATATATATATATATATGTTCCAATTTAAACAGGCAGCGGCACTCGGAAACCTTTAAATCATTTGGAACTGTATAAAAAAGTGGTGACATAGTAACATTACGGAAAATAATTACCCCTTTTCCAAGGTCTCCGAGTAGTGTTTGAATTGGAACATATCTACACTAATCTGGATGGCACCGAAGCAGCTGCCAGTCTCCTGACTTTTCCATAGCCTTGGAAGTTTCTTCCCTGTGTGACTGCCCCCCAGCCTCGAAGGCTGGCATCCGTGGTCACCAGGACCCAGTCCTGTATGCCGAATCTGCGGCCCCCTAGAAGATGAGCACTCTGCAGCCACCACAACAGCGACACCCTGGCCCTTGGAGACAGGGTTATCCGCCGATGCATCTGAAGATGCGACCCGGACCACTTGTCCAACAGATCCCACTGGAAAATCCTTGCATGGGACCTGGCGAATGGAATTTCTTCGTAAGAAGCTACCATCCTTCCCAGGGCTCGCGTGCATTGATGCACCGACACCTGTATACGTATTAGGAGGTCTCTGTCTAGAGACGACAACTCCTTGGACTTCTCCTCCGGGAGAAACCCTTTTTATCCTGTTCTGTGTCCAGAACCATACCCAGGAACAGTAGACGCGTCGTAGGAACCAGCTGCGACTTTGGAATATTCAGAATCCAGCCGTGCTGTTGTAGCACTTCCCGAGATAGTGCTACTCCGCCGAACAACTGCTCCCTGGACCTCGCCTTTATAAGGAGATCGTCCAAGTACGGGATAATTATTTCGGCCATTACCTTGGTAAATACCTCGGTGCCGGGGACAGACCAACGGCAACGTCTGGAATTGGTAATGACAATCCTGTACCACAATTTTGAGGTACTCCTGGTGAAGAGGGTAAATAGGGACATGCAGGTAAGCATCCTTGATGTCCAGTGATACCATGAAATTCTCCAGGCTTGCAATAATCGCCCTGAGCGATTCCATTTTGAACTTGAACCTTCGTATATAAGTGTTCAAGGCTTTCAATTTTAGAATGGGTCTCACCGAACCGTCTGGTTTCGGTACCACAACATTTTGGAATAGTAACCCCGGCCTTGTTGAAGGAGGGGTACCTTGATTTCACCTGCTGGAAGTACAGCTTGTGAATTGCCGCCAGTACTACCTTTCTCCGAGGGCAGCAGGCAAGGCTGATGTGAGGTAACGGCGAGGGGGAGTCGCCTCGAACTCCAGCCTGTATCCCTGTGATACTATTTGCAGAACCTAGGGATCCACCTGTGGGCAAGCCCACTGGTCCCTGAAGTTCCCGAGACGCGCCCCTACCGCACCTGTCTCCACCTGTGGAGCCCCAACGTCATGCGGTGGACTCAGAGGAAGCGGGGGAAGATTTTTGATCCTGGGAACTGGCTGCTGGTGCAGCTTTTTCCTTCTTCCCTTGTCTCTGTGCAGAAAGGAAGCGCCTTTGACCCGCTTGCTTTTCTGAAGCCGAAAGGACTGTACCTGAAAATACAGTGCTTTCTTAGGCTGTGAGGAAACCTGAGGTCAAAATTTTTCTTCCCAGCTGTTGCTGTGGATACGAGGTCCCAGAGACCATCCCCAAACAATTCCTCACCCTTATAAGGCAGAATCTCCATGTGCCTTTTATAGGCAGCATCACCTGTCCACTGCCGGGTTTCTAATACCCTCCTGGCAGAATGGACATTGCATTAATTCTGGATGCCAGCCGGCAAATATCCCTCTGTGCATCCTTTATATCTAAGACGACGTCTTTAATATGCTCTATGTTAGCAAACTATTATCCCTGTCTTAGAGTATTAATATTATCTGACTGGGTATCAGACCACGCTGCAGCAGCACTATTTATGCTGAGGCAATTGCAGGTCTCAGTATATAACATGAGTGTGTGTATATACAGACTTCAGGATAGCCTCCTGCTTTTTATCAGCAGGCTCCTTCAAGGTGGCCGTATCCTAAGACGGCAGTGCCACCTTTTTTGACAAACGTGTGAGCGCCTTATCCACCCTAAGGGATATCTCCCAACGTGACCTATCCTCTGGCGGGAAAGGGTACGCCATCAGTAACTTTTTAGAAATTACCAGTTTCTTATCGGGGGAACCCACGCTACTTTACACACTTCATTCATTCATCTGATGGAGGAACAAAACACTGGCTCCTTTTTCTCCCCAAAAATAAAACCCCTTTTATGTGGTACTTGGGTTCATGTCAGAAATGCGTAACACATTTTTCATTGCCGAGATCATGTAACGGATGTTCCTAGTGGATTGTGTATATGTCTCAACCTCGTCGACACTGGAGTCAGACTCCGTGTCGACATCTGTGTCTGCCATCTGAGGTAACGGGCGCTTTTTTGAGCCCCTGATGGCCTTTGAGACGCCTGGGCAGGCGCGGGCTGAGAAGCCGGCTGTCCCACAGCTGTTTTACGTCATCCAGCCTTCTATGTAAGGAGTTGACATTGTCGGTTAATACCTTCCACCTATCCATCCACTCTGGTGTCGGCCCCACAGGGGGCGACATCCCATTTATCGGCCTCTGCTCCACCTCCACGTAACCTTCCTCATCCCACATGTCGACACAGCCGTACCGACACACAGCACACACACAGGGAATGCTCTGACTGAGGACAGGACCCCACAAAGTCCTTTGGGGAGACAGAGAGAGAGAGTATGCCAGCACACACCAGAGCGCTATATAATGCAGGGATTAACACTATAACTGAGTGATTTTTCCCCCAATAGCTGCTTGTATAAACAATATTGCGCCTAAATTTAGTGCCCCCCCCCTCTCTTTTTAACCCTTTGAGCCTGAAAACTACAGGGGAGAGCCTGGGGAGCTGTCTTCCAGCTGCACTGTGAAGAGAAAATGGCGCCAGTGTGCTGAGGGAGATAGCTCCGCCCCTTTTTCGCGGACTTTTCTCCCGCTTTTTTATGGATTCTGGCAGGGGTATTTATCACATATATAGCCTCTGGGGCTATATATTGTGATGATTTTGCCAGGCAAGGTGTTTATATTGCTGCTCAGGGCGCCCCCCCCAGCGCCCTGCACCCAGTGACTGGAGTGTGAGGTGTGCATGAGGAGCAATGGCGCACAGCTGCAGTGCTGTGCGCTACCTTGGTGAAGACTGAAGTCTTCTGCCGCCGATTTTCCGGAACACTTCTTGCTTCTGGCTCTGTAAGGGGGCCAGCGGCGCGGCTCCAGGACCGAACATCAATGGCCGGTTCCATACGGTCGATCCCTCTGGAGCTAATGGTGTCCAGTAGCCTAAGAAGCCCAAGCTACCACCAGTTAGGTAGGTTCGCTTCTTCTCCCCTTAGTCCCTCGCTGCAGTGAGTCTGTTGCCAGCAGATCTCACTGTAAAATAAAAAACCTAAAATATACTTTCTTTCTAGGAGCTCAGGAGAGCCCCTAGTGTGCATCCAGCTCAGCCGGGCACAAGAATCTAACTGAGGTCTGGAGGAGGGTCTTAGTGGGAGGAGCCAGTGCACACCAGGTAGTCCTAAAGCTTTCTTTAGTTGTGCCCAGTCTCCTGCGGAGCCACTAATCCCCATGGTCCTTACGGAGTCCCAGCATCCACTTAGGACGTCAGAGAAATTATTATTGAAAAAAAAGAAAGGGGGCACAACTACTGGGGGCAAAGAAAGAGGGGTCATGGGGGCAATGAAAGAGGGGGCACAACTACTGGGGGCAAAGAAAGAGAGGGCATAACTACTGGGGGCAATGAAAGAGGGGGCACAACTACTGGGGGCAAAGAAGGGGCATAACTACTGGGGGCAAAGCAACGGGGGCATGTTTTTATCTGGCACTGTGGGGGGATATCTGTCACTGGGGGTATATATGGCACTGGTGGCACAACCCTAGCAACAAGCATTACCCCCTGGCAACAAGCATAACACCTACCGCATGAAACCCCTGGCAACGAGCATGACACCCTGAGCATGAAAACCCCTGGCACCGTGCATTTCCCACCCTAGGCTTATACTCGAGTCAGTAATTTTTCCCATTTTTTTGTGGTAAAATTAGGTGCCTCGGCTTATATTCGGGTCGACTTATACTCGAGTATATACGGTGTATATATATATATATATATATATATATATATATATATATGTTCCAATTTAAACAGGCAGCGGCACTCGGAAACCTTTAAATCATTTGGAACTGTATAAAAAAGTGGTGACATAGTAACATTACGGAAAATAATTACCCCTTTTCCAAGGTCTCCGAGTAGTGTTTGAATTGGAACATATCTACACTAATCTGGATGGCACCGAAGCAGCTGCCAGTGGGAGAGGAGTGCCGCTCCATTTGGAGATAGATTTTACACATATAATATTATATATATATACATATATATACACAGCCATTTGCTCCAGATGGCACAGACTATAAAGCATTATGTGTGTGTGTGTGTGTGTGTGTGTGTGTGTGTGTGTGTGTGTGTATGTGTATATATATATATAGTAATTTGCTCCAGACTGTACAGCATTATATATATATATATATATATATATATATATATATATATATATATATAGTAAATCTAAATAGAGAGAGGGGGGGATTAACCTTGAAGCCGCATTTCTGGCTGCTGGACTCCCTGTCACAGCCGCTGGTCAGGGCTAGCAGAGAACGGGGGCAGATCCGTTGGTGGTTGGGGAAGTCCTTTTCCGCCGTCGCTGGTCACAACCTCCTTCTCGGCAGTCAGCTCCTTGTGCGGCTTGCAATACAGGCACAAGGAGCGGATCTTCTCCTCGGTCATCGGGCCGGGGGCGGAAAGTCAGGAGGGGGAGGCGGGGACTCCAGCTCTGGCCCGGCTGATCCGACACTTGACTTGTGCGCATGGAGCGGCTGCGTGAGGCTCGCATTTTTTCAGCGTGCGCCGCACACATTCTGGCTGTCATAGCCTTAATTTTTTGTTCGCTCCTCAGGGCCGTCCTTCAAGTGCCGGCGCTCATAGGCAGCTGCCTAAAGCTGCCTAATGGTGGCGCCGGCCCTGCTGTCACATGTAGTAAGATGCTGTACTGTGGCATAACATGTATAAGCGGTTGAACTGTGCTGTAACGTAAGGGGTACTAGTGTGTGATGTAATATGAATAATGGTCCTACTTTGCAGTGTAATGTGAAATGGTACTTTTCTGTGGCCACGCCCCTTCCTCATGAAGTAATGCCCCTATATTTTTGCCACGCACCTTCAACCCACACTGTCCCCATTTTGAATATTGTGGGGGAGGGGGGGGGGCAAAGGAAACTTTCACCCTGAGTTCCACAGGGTCTAGAACCGACCCTGATCCCAACCTATTAACGAGATAGCTTAAGAGTGTGAACGTGTAATATTCTGGGGTTGGCAGGTGTCTATGTGGATGGAAGAGGTATCACAGGTGTTCGGTGGCTATGTGATGGACCCTTTCCCTAAAATGTTTTCCCTGTAACTAGTTCGCTGTATGTGGTTCAGAGAGGTAGGACGGATTGATACGCAAGCAGAGAGTTCGAGGACAGCAATCTCAGTCAGGAATGTTCTTTATTGTGCCGCAATGAATTCTGGATAGAGGGTGGTTATCGGATACATGGCAAAAATTAGACAATCACAATATAAACAATGGAAGAAGACAAGCGCAATGAAGAGTAAAATCACCTTAGATGATGTTATGAAAATAACGCTTACCTACAGATCACGATACACTGGACAATTCAATAATTCAAAACTCAAAGATACATGCATATTCCGAAAGAGAATGTTGCAGATGTCACAATCCGGGTGACTAAACACGCTTACCTACCATCCAAGTGCCTTCTCAGACTGTCCCTGCGCTCCAAGCCTGGATTCCATCTGCGCTGTCTGCGTGCGGCACGCTGCATGGCATCTCCACAGTCTCTCCTCAGCGATCCCAGCAGCGCTGCCATGACAGCTATTCAGCATGTCCCTCCTGTTCCAGTGGATGGCGTCAACTGTTCTCCGCGGCTTCTGCCGCCATCATTACAAGTTTCCACATGCTGTGTACAAACTGACTTTTCCCTCCAGAACCAAACATGGGAGCAGCCATGTTTGGTCTAGTCACATGATTCTCTACAGCCAATCCATTGTACACAGAATTCTCTCTGAATGCTCAGCCAATACCTGCTTCCCAGCAGGTATAAGTATACTGAACCAAGGCTCCCTGTTGTCAGTGCTATGGTTGTCTAACCCAGTGTTGGATGTCTCTACATTCTGTGGTTGTTCCTGCTTGCTGTCTCCAGGTATTCCAGCTCCTGTGACCTTGCTCCACTTAAAGAGACTTGCATCTATTTCCATCCTGTGGTGATGCCTGACTCCAGCGGTGTTTCCACATTGCCTTCTGTTACTGGCAGTGTTCCATCACCGTCTCCAGCTCTCAGCGGTATGCTCACAACGTTTCCAGCTATCATCGGTGCTTCCACTTTGCCAGCAGTGTTTCTACACCGTCTCCAGTCGTCAGTGGTGTTCCTATATTGCTTCCATTCGTCAGTGGTGTTCCTACATCGCTTCCATTCGTCGGTGGTGTTCCCACATCAAAAACCAGTTCACCATCGGTGCTCCAACATCGAACTTTGTCACCATCGGTGAGTTCCACTGCATTCTCACCATCTGCACCAGTTCTACCCAGCATCCTGGGCAGTCCTCCAGCTCTCAGCCTACCTCGGTGCTCCGTCACAGACTACAGCTTCCAGTGAGTCATCTTCTGGTCAGTATCAGTTAATCTCGCCAGTACAGTGGTTAGCTGTTATCTCTATGGACTTACCACCTCAGTGTCTTCCAAGACTGTGCCATATCGAGTTCTTACCATACCAAATAGCATACTTTTTACCACTACATCTGAGGAACTTTGCTGCTAAACTTATACTGTGAATACTAATTGCTGAGCATTGATACTTGCATCTGACTGCCGTTGTGATTAAGTGAACTGTGTGCATAATAAAGAAATTAACTTTTACTATGCTGTCGTCTTGGTCACTCCTTTGGGCGTCTGTGCTAAGGGTACCCTGCATGTCCAGGACTCCCATACTGCCACCCAGGTTCACATACACATCAGCCCCTACGCCTGAGGCTTCCCCAGGTCAGCTTCAGCCCTCAGGTGTGACAGCAGAGAAGACAATGAAGAAGATTATTAAGATTATAATTTGCACAAAGAACAATCACTATTTCTCTAAATGTCCCTAAATGAATAGCCCCAGTCTTCACAGACAATATAAGTTGGAGCTCAAAGGTCCCACAGTACTGCAATGGGGTCTGTGGTTTATACTGTAATTGTGGCCGGAGGGGGTAAACACTTGCTTAAAGAACTGTAGTTCCTGGGTCTAAACACCTGACCCACTGTGTCAGTATGGACAGTGTCACTGTATTCCAACTTCTGCACAGAGATTGATGTGGCATGTGTACTTAATTTCCAAACAAGCATACTGTCTCTGTAGCAATTAACTAGAACAACAAATGTTTGTCTCTCTTATTCCAGGTAATAAATGTCTTTTATCCAAGGCAATATATGTCTCTATACTGCTCATCAAACAGTATATGTCTTTATACTGATCCTCAAAAAGAATAAGTGTCCCTACGCTGCACAGAGCGGCCTTCAAATAAGGGTCACTCTGTGTAATTGTTGGTATTAGGCCTGGCAGCCTTCCCTCTCCATACAATTGTGGGGCATTCTGCATGTGACAAATAAAATGGCGTTTAGCACTCACCCTTCTGCAGTCCGCCATAACACAGTCTATGCAACTCTCTCAGGTTCTCTCGGCTGCTCGCACCTGACACTTGTCACCACTTAGCGAGTTCAAGCCTTTTCAAGATGGGTGCGGCATCCTCACCTCTGCTCAGGTCTAGCAGTGTCCGGTCCCCAGCTGTAGCGTCCCATGCCCACTCTCGCAACTTCACGGAAGCACCTCGCTGCCTTTACTCTGCAGCACAGCTCTCCAACGCCATGCGTGACCGCCCGACTCTTACTGCTTACAACCGTTCTGCTCTGCTCCTCTGAACACATCTGCCTTCCACAATGGCTTCCTTCCCACAAGGCTCTGCTTGTGCTTCACCACTCTGGTCTACTGGGATCCTGCCACCTCACGATGCAGGACATATGACCTTTCTCTGGTCCGTCTCTTTACCTCCGCTGTACCAGCTAAATGAACTCTGAGGTAGTAATACTGCCATTTAAAAAATTAAAGAGGCATGCACGATTCACTCTGGGGTGCCACATACGTAGCTCTGACCTCATTTTATCGGAAGAAAACTGGTAGCATCTCAAGATCAGGTTTTATGGGCTTCCTAAAATTCATCAGATGCGATGGTATAATATCGGACAAGATTTGAAGAGAACATGTGCTTTCATTCTGGGCCTAATTCAGATTGGTACACATGCCTACACAGCTGCATCACATACTAATCATTGCAAGTGAAGCAGCCGACCAGAACAGAATATAGACGCTCACCAGAGTCATCGCAGAGTTTCAGCAACTGTGTGCACATACGCAGCATCTGTGCAGTAACGAGCGAGGAACAGCGACTCCCCAAGTGAGTCTTTAGTCATGCAGATTGGACGCAGCAGTAGCGACGCTAGTGCCATGTTTACACACCCAGAAAAGCATTTTTCCCGCACCTCCCCGTTATCATCTCCAAATGGTCCCTTCCTGTCAATCACTTTGCGTTGAAATTCTCGCTGCGAGCAGCATCATTAAGGTTGGCACGCGCAGTGTAATCATGGCATATGCGCAGTCTACCGATAATCACTCAGGTGCCTGAACATCGGCATTATATACAAATCTAAATTAGACCCTCTGTCCGATGTTTCTGCCCATGCTCCTGCAGCAGCGGTCTTTTTAGCAGATTTTTAGACACATGAGTTTTGTGGATAGCAAGTTAGAATATACAGGAATTGGCACTTTGATCGGGACTTCTGGCACCTAGTGCAATGGTGTAATAAAATTGCATCTGAAGTATGATTGTACAAGTTTGTACCTAACTTTAGGCAGAAGTAGAGCGAACATCTAACCTGCCATCAACTCCAGCTAACATGAATCTAAACAATACTTGCCACTCTTCCGGAAACGTCCGGGAGGCTCATGAAAATCATGTGCCACTGCTAGCCCCCCAGAAAGGTGGGAGATCTCCCGCACCCCCCGCCAGCTGCTTACAGAGCACAAGTGCAGGGTCCACGGAGGCCCGATAATGTGATTTATGCTGAATCTCGTCATTGTAGCATCACCTGTGCTATACAGTGCCTGTTCTCTTGGCACTGTATGGTGAGGGTGAAGAAACAATGACATAATCATGCCACCAAGCCCCCCCCCCCCCCCCCACAGCCCACCTTTGTGGCCACCACACCCCTTCTACGCTGACTGGAAATTAAATGAGAGGCAGCAGGGACATACAGTAGGGGCATAGAAAGGCAGCAGGGATGTATAGTAGGGGCAGAAGGGATGTACAGTAGTGACAGAGAGAGGCAGCAGGGTCATACAGTAGGGGCAGAGAGGCAGCAGGGACGTACAGTAGGGGCAAAGGGGCAGCAGGGATGTACAGTATGTCAGCATTCAGAGTCTTACCTCCAGTTCTGGTCCCTGCGGTCTTTCTGTTAGCCAGCTGGTGTGGCTGCGGTGGATAGGAGCTGCGGCAGCGTGGTCCTCCGGTGCGGCTGCAGGGTATCTGGAGGCCGGGGTCCGGGTGCTGGGGAGCGAAGCATGGCAGCCGGAGGTATCTGTTTCCAAGTGTCCTGTTGCTGGAGTGCGGCGTCTGGGAGGCTGAGGCCAGAGGTAGTGGCTGTGTGCTGGTTCCACATGTGTCCTCTGTGCAGGGAGCCGCCATGCTGGAGACCAAGCCAAGCCAATAGGTATCCCAGTTCGCGTCCATCCAATCCGGTGCTGTTTCCCCTTATAAAAAGGGGTGGATGCTTAGCTATGGTGCCAGTGCTTCAAGTTACTTGCTACTGTAAGGTGCTCAAGCTCTGTGCTCCCAGGTTAACCCCTGGTATCCTGGTTCTGTGGAGGCCACCCGGTGATCAGTTCTGTTATTGCAGTCCTTTGCTTCTAGTCCTCCTGCCCTTGTGGTTTAACTGCTGGGTCCTCTATCTGGTAGAGGGTCTCCGTTTGCTGTCAGTGCTCACAGTGATCCTCTCTTCAACATTGTTCTTCAAGTCATCTTGTCATCCAGTGTATTTCAGCATCGTTTAGAAATCACAAGTCATCTCCTCATTCAGTGTTCGTCAGCATCGTTTACAAATCACAAGTCACTTCTCCATTCAGTATTCTTCAGCTCTGTCTACAAGTCATGAACATTTGGTTCTTCAGATCTCACTCGGACTTATCTCCTAGTTGTGGTGTATTATTGAAGTCTCATTAAAACTGAATTAATCTTTCTACAGTGTATCGTTCTCAGTCATTGCCATCATTGCTTACCCCTCTTCATCTTCAGGCCAACTCTTCAATCCATGAGTAAGAACTATAGTCAGCCATCTCGTTTCCTTCCTTTGCCGAAAGCTGCTCCCTCAGTCAATAGTCAATTGTCAGTTGTCAGATCCTCAACTCAAGCCGAGTGTGACACAGTAGGGGCAGAGAGAGGCAGCAGGGACATACAGTAGGGGCAGAGAAGCAGAAGGGACACACAGTAGGGGCACAGAAGGGCAGCAGGGACGTACAATAGGGGCATGTAGAGGCAGCAGGGACCATAGAGAAAGGACATAGAGAGGCAGCAGAGACATACAGTAGGGGCAGAGGGGCAACAGGGACATACAGTAAGGGTAGAAGGGACACACAGTAGGGGCACAGAGAGGCAGCAGAGACATACAGTAGGGGCAGAGGAGCAACAGGGATGCATAGTAGGATCAGAGAGAGTCAGCAGGGATGACTCTTGTTTGGGCGCACTCTTATGTTAACTATCTGTTAGTTGATAGGTGAAGTATCTGAGAAGTAATAATGAGGTCTTTTTTTGTTTTTTTTGTTTTTTTCTTTTTTTTTACTTAAAATACATGGGGACTAAACAAGACAGGTTGGAGATGGAGCAAATGTGGATAGACCATGGAATGTTCAGATCTTAATTATTCCTGGATAAATGCATACCGGAAGTTAGCTACATACTATGCTACTTCCATCTGCCCAAGATCTGTACAAACTCTGTTTGTATTAATGCAGCCCTAATTAGGTTACAGTCGTGAGTGGGAGAACCCATACACTTGGTAACACTTCTGATCTATAACCTCTGTAATGAGTAAAGAGAATACAATGGGAGTAGGAGGGTAAAGCATAAGTGGTGATACTGCTGTTGGTGTGATTTCTACGGGGGAAGGTAGTCTCCCTACTTCACTGGGTATTCCCAGTGAAGTAGGGAGACTACCACTCACGACTGTAACCTAATTAGGGCTGCATTAATACAAACACAGTTTGTACAGATCTTGGGCAGATGGAAGTAGCATAGTATGTAGCTAACTTC
This sequence comes from Pseudophryne corroboree, assembly GCF_028390025.1. Lineage (NCBI taxonomy): Eukaryota > Metazoa > Chordata > Amphibia > Anura > Myobatrachidae > Pseudophryne > Pseudophryne corroboree. The sequence continues at coordinate 78,478,594 of NC_086455.1, read as the reverse complement.
CGGTATGCATTTATCCAGGAATAATTAAGATCTGAACATTCCATGGTCTATCCACATTTGCTCCATCTCCAACCTGTCTTGTTTAGTCCCCATGTATTTTAAAGAGTAGAAAAAAAGAAAAAAATACCTCATTATTACTTCTCAGATACTTCACCTATCAACTAACAGATAGTTAACATAAGAGTGCGCCCAAACAAGAGTCATACTTTTCCTCTTTTACATGTATATTCTCCCCCTTTTTTTTGACTCTGGGCGCACCGCCATACGGACAAACATTAATTGCTATTACTCAGCATTATTGTCCACTTTTTGGCATCTACATTATTATGTACTTTGAATCTAGGTCGGTGCAGGATCAAAAACCCTCCTTTTTTGTAGAGTCAGCAGGGATGCACAGTAGGGGCAGAAAGAGAGAGCAACGTAGGGACAGAGAGAGGCAGCAGGGATGTAGGGAATGACAGAGGCAGAGGGATGTACAGTAGGGCTAGAGAGAGGGAGCAGGGACATACATAAGGAGCATAGAGAGGCAGCAGGGATGTACAGTAGGGGCAGCAGGTGTATATGGTAGGCGCACAGAGGTAGCAGGGACAGAGAGAGACAGCATGGACATACAGTAGGAACAGAGGGGTAAGATTTTTAGAGCTGGTGATGTTGCTCATAGCAACCAGTCTACTTAACATTTATCTAGCTGCTTTTAGAAGATAATAGATAGAATCTCATTGGTTGCTATAGGCAACATCACCAGTTCTAAAAAACTACCACCTTAGTAAATTTATGCCAGAGAGAGGCAGCAGTGACGTACAGAAGTGACATAGGATGGGATGTACTAAGCGGAAAATGCGGTATACCCCATTTACTGCATTTTCCTAATGTAAAAAGCCCTGGCCGCCGGGTTAGCGCCGTGGAGGGGAACGCCAGATTTTGCTGGCGATACCCCATAGAAGCTTATGGGCTTCTCTCCGCAGTGCTGGTGTGAGGGATCCAATCAGATCCCTCTCAGCATGCCCCGCGGCCGGCCCCGTCATACTGCGCGTGCGCAGACTGACTCTCGGGGCCCGAGACCCGAAAGTAAGGCAGCCACCAGGGATTGTGGAGGACAGCTTTTATTGGAAAAGCTGTCCTTCGCAATGCTAATCGCATATGTTAGTACATATGCGATTAGCATCGTGACGATCGGCGGCGATGTCTATTAGTAGATCCCACCCATAGAGAGGCAGCAGGGATGCACAGTAGGGGCAGCAGGGATGCACAGTAGGGGCATAGAGAGGCAGCAGCGATGTACAGTAACAGCATAGATACAGTAAGGACAGAGAGAAGCAGTAAGGAAGCACAGTAGGGGCAGACAGACAGAGATGTAAGGACAGAGAGAGGAAGCAGGGAGGTATGGACAGAGAGAGGCAACAAGGTAAGATTTCCGAAGTAAGGAATTGCGGTGCTGCAGACTGCAGGAGTCTCCCACTCACAGCTGAGCGTGGAGGACACTATGGAGGAGGAGTAGCTGTGGGACCCTCAGACTGCTTCCGTTGAAATGTGAGGAGCCAACAGTGAGGTAAGGGCCGTCTGTTGTGGCAATACAGACTGTGGGCCTAATTCAGACCTGATTGTAGCAGCAATTTTGTTAGCAGATGGGCAAAACCATGTGCACTGCAGAAGGGGGGGGGGGGGGGCAGATATAACATTTGCAGAGAGAGTTAGATTTGGGTGGGTTATTTTATTCCTGTGCAGGGTAATTACTGGCTGCCTTATTTTTACACTGCAATTTGGATTTCAGTTTGAACACACCCCACCCAAATCTAACTCTCTCTGCACATTATATCTGCCCCCTGCACTGCACATGGGGGGTGATTCCGACCCGTTCGCATGCAGCAGTTCTTCGCTGCGGTGCGAGCGGGTTGGAAATGCGCACTCACGTTGTGCGTGATAGTCGCCAAGCAACGCCACCGGCAACAAATGTGATCGCATCGACGATCGCAAGAAGATGGACAGGCGGGAGGCGTTCCGGGGCGGATACTCACGTTTTCCAGGCGTGGTGAGTCCAACGCAGGCGTGTCAAAGTGTTTGGAGGGCAGATGTCTGACGTCAGGACCGGGACCTTCATCGCTGGATCCTTCGCACTGGGTGAGTAACTCTTACCCTGGTCTTGTTTTGCAGGAAACTTTTTTAGCATAGCAGAACTGCACAAGCGATCGCAGCCCTGCTATGCTAAAATACACTACCCCATAGGCGGAGATTAGTTGATCGCACCAGCAGCAAAAAGTTGCTTGGTGCGATCAACTCGGAATGAGGGCCATGGTTTTGTCCATCTGCTAACAAAATTGCTGCTACAATCAGGTCTGAATTACCCCGTGACCCTGCTGCTGCATAGACCAATCACCAAACATTCCCGGTCTGTGTCTCCGCTGCCACTCACACCAATGGAGTGGTTATCCCTGCTAGACGGAGACACAAACCAGTAAAGGAAAAATAAAAAATAAAATAAAAAAAAGTTGAATGGTGTAGAGGCTCCAGGGTCCGAACACTCCGCCCACACTATGAGGCAGGCTCCGGCGGCTACTTCCCTTTTCCCGCCTGATTTTTCCCCTATTTGACTGGCAATGACATCGCAGGCATGGCTATACAGTCCCAAACTCCTTGCCCACACCGGACGGTACAGAGCGGAGGATGGAGGCTGAGCAGTGTGAGGCTGGGAGACCACTTTCATTCAGTAAACACTAGCAGAATGGTCAGTTTAGGAAAAGTTAAGGAAATTCCACCAGGTACACTGCCCTACCTATCAGACCTGTCACGGCGCCCTGGGGAACATGCCTTCCTTGCCATGCCCAAGATACACCTCTGGTTGCTTTAAAAGGATTCCAACATATCAAGTGTAACTATATATCATCACAAGTAAGGGCCCCACCGTGCGCCAATGTAGGTACTGCAGTATCTAAGCCTATTCCTGGTAACTAGGGTCATTTTATATTTTTTAAACACCTTTTCTGTAGTACATGCAGTAGTTATTGTATAGGATATATTAATATATTGCTGTGTATGGTGAATGTTATTAAACCTATTGAATATATAGTTTGGTAAATTATATTATCAATAAAGAACCGCAGGTAAGTGTAGAGATGGGGAATAGGATTCCGAGCCTCACCTTCCTTAGCAAGGGAGGGAAGGGGGGGGGGGGGGGGGAAGTGTACCAGAAGACTCACTAAGTTCCACAGATGAATAAGGAGGCCTCTGATGACTGGGGTACATATTTGCTTACTCTCACGGAAGTTGTGTGAGACAACTGTTTTTTTGGGTCATCCTCCACATTCCTGGAAGAGTGGGAACCCATCCTGCATCCCACCCACTTCCTAGTAAAGGGGGCAGAATGTGAAAATAATAGGTGGAATTGCAGTTCTGAGTTGAGGAGGTGGGGCTAAATTATACAAAATAGCATCGTTTAGCCCCAGCCCTTCAATACAGACCCATAAATCACGGCATTTTCCCACAATGCGAGTGTGGATTAATGACATCACTAAACCCCCCTCCCCCCCACCCATTCCCAAAGTGACTAGCAGCATCTCCTCTGCGGGCTTCTCTCAGAGAGGAGACATACATAGTTGACAAGTATGCTGGGATATAACAGCAGAGGCTGTCTTAACATTGAACAGGCTGCCCTGACTTGTGGAGCCTGACTGGATTGCTGAGGTTGTGTAGCAGTAAAAATAATCTGCAGGGGCAGGGTTCCAAGAGATGAATGCTGTGGGAGAGCAATTATTGCCAGACCCTGTAGACCTTGCAGTGGTGGTCAGGGGGTAACATAATTGGCCGGTTGGTCCCATACACGAGGGTACCCCTGCCTACAGTGTAGCCTCTGGTGATCACTGGTGCCCCAGCCGCAACCTGCACAGAAGCAGGAGGAGGCTTCTTAAGAAGAGAGGCGAGCTTGTAACAGGAGAGCCGGGAGAACGAAGTCAAGACCAGCTAGAGCCAGAAAGGGAGGCCTTTCAGTGAAGAGCAGGTCTGGACAGCAGGCCCTGAACAACAGGACCAGTGTCGCGGTTGAGTTTGGTTGTGCACACGGACAAGTACTGGACACTGGGTCTGGTCTTGAAAGCTGTGGACAGAACTGGTCTGGAATTGGTCTGCTCATTCAGGCGTGGCAGTCAGGCAGTATGAACTGTGATGGTAGGTGACCGGCTATGGGTACTGGAACACTGATGGTGGGAGCCACCAGTGCAATGGGTAGTCGGGTTATCACCTACAGAGAGAGTCGCGTGAGGATTGGTGAATAACGGAATGCTGGGAGGACCAGCAATGAAGGAGAGGCTTGGGTCACAGGCTGGAACCAGTGTGGTAGCTGTGAAGAAGTTGAAGTCTATGGCAATGACTGTAGTCGAGAACTGAGGACATCAGCAATAACTGTAGAAGTAGCTGATGGCATCAGCAACATCAATAGATGAGTCTGTGGAGGAAGCTGAGGACATCAGCTATACTTGAAGACGTAGCTGATGATGTCAGCAACACTTGTAGACGAAGCTGAGGATGTCAGTAATACCTGAAGATGAAGCTGAGGCTGTCAGCAATACTTGAAGATGAAGCTGAAGATGTCAACAATACTTGAAGACGAAGCTGAGGATTTCAGCAATACTTGAAGACGAAGCTGAAGATGTCAGCAATACTTGTTTCCAGATGCTGGGTAACTGTGGTAGCGCAATGGGGATTCTGTATACTAAGCAGTGCAGTGTTAGCACTGCTGGTTTCCCAGTAACTGTGATGAGGTGGTTCTGCACAATGGATACCCCAATGTTGTAATCAGCAAATGCAGGTTTTCCTGATACTATGGTGCAATACCTTGCGTAGCGGTGAACTGGAAGCTGGAAAAACCAGCAGTGTCTCTAAAGCCGCTAGGGATGTTTGACAGTCCCTCTGGATCACTGGAGGACTTCCAGCGAGAATGGAGATGCCAGGATGTAGTGGCAGCGATGGCCCTTTAAATCATCCAGGGAGTCAGGGAGTGCAATAGATGATAACTGCACTGAGTCTGTTACCAGCAGGAGATTCTGGATCTCACTCCAGGCTGAGAGACACCAAAGCACTGACAGTTTGTTAGTGCAGGGAGCTGGAACTTATACCCGGTGCTTGCAGTTGAATAGATGAGCGGCTCACATGATGTGGAAGAGACTCCGGGTTTGCTCCTGGGAGATCAGCTGACTGGAGACTGTCATGGCGATGCCCATGGAGGAGAGTGGCGGGAACTCTGGCGTGCTGCGGCCTGGACTGGCCGCCTAAAGGAGGACGCTGGAACACAGTCATGGACGCCTCAGCGAGCAGCAGGACACAGCGGGGACACGTCTTGATTGAAGGATCGCATCCAGGCTTATGGCGGAGGTGAGCTAAAGCACGACTAGGGAGCGCGGCTAACCTCCGTTTTGTGACAACCAGCAGACAACACTCCCTAAAAGGCAGCAAGTACCAGGCAGGTGCAGATTGGAGCTGATAGTGTCCCCAGAGAAGGTCTAATACTGAAGCCAGGCACGGAGCTCCACAGATGAGTGTCCACTTGCAATGGCTACCAGGCCACCCCCCTCACACTCCCTCTCAATTTCAATACACTCTAAAATGGGGGGTAAAATGGTAATCCTCCCCAGCAATGGCCACCGTGCTTGTGTGTTCTGACACATTCTGATGCATGATGCACTATGCTACACACTGAAGTACCTACCAGTTTGTACTATGCTATTCTGAAGCACCTACCAGTTTGCACTATGCCACTATACCTACCTACTCAGGAGCCTGGACCAGTTCCGAATGTCATATCTGGGAATAAGTGCTACTGAGAGCCTGTGATCAGGAGTTGAGTCAGAAACACAAAAGCAGTGGGGACATCTAGGGGTCTCCCTGATGGTCCAGCCCAAACCTGTGTGGGGGCCATAGGGTGAACACCACAGCCCCCCAGCCAGTAATCTGGCACAGCTAGATAAATTAGGCATAAGCCTAAGCAAGGGATCGTAGATAAGGCAGAGAAAGGGGAGACAATATCCAGTAATTGAGTCAATTCAATAATGAACAATATACTACTGTTGTATTATATTTGGGCATATTACCATAGGTAAGCCTGGGTGCAGTCCCGCCCGCCTGCAGCTTTTACCGCAATGGCCATGTGTGGAAGACATATATAGGTATTTTCCCTAATTTGGACACTGGGCCTGGCTGGCAAAGCTTAGCCTGGGTGGTGAGCACACAGTAGTGGCCCATTGTGACTTCTGCATGAGCAGCAGGCCATCTCATCCGGTGAGTTCAGGTACCATGAACCTGATTTACGGGGATGATGTAACTAAGGGGGTAATTCAGATCTGATCGTAGATGTGCTAAATTTAGCACATCTACGATCATTTACTCGGACATGTGGGGGGATGCCCAGCACAGGGCTAGTGCGCTCCGCATGTCAGACCCTCCCCCCCTCCCAAACAGGTGCAAAAGCATCGCACGGCGGCAATGCTTTTGCACCTAGTGAGTATCTCCCTGCTAACGCAGCTCCTGCGCGCTAGAAAGGCCGCTACCCACCACATCCCTGGTCGCATCGGCTGCATGTAACCTCACGCAGCCACCACAGCCCGCCGCCGCAACGGTCCAGAGATACAACTGCGTTTTCCGGACCGTGCCCCGCCAATGACGTTCTAACGTTGTTGGCACACCCTGCGACTTCCTCTACCTGTCAATCAGGTAGAGGCAATTGCAGCCCAGATATGCTGTTAGCATCTCACTGGGCTCCCGGGGTGCACATGCGCAGTGCGTCCGCTGCGTGAGCGCACTCGACATAAGGATTGAGACTGCGATTGCTGCCGCTGCAGTGATCCAGTCTGAATTACCCCCTATGAAGTATGAAGTTCCATCTGTGCACCTATCTAGTTAATATGCTAACTTGCTTTATTTTTTCTTGCACCTCTATGGGATGTGACTGGAAACAAGCAAAGTTTCCCTAACCAAATAACCTTCCAAAGACTATTTGAGCTCCACTTAAGTGTATTATTTAGCTGGATGTGTGATGTGTTAGGCATCCTGGCGGTCGGGATGCAGACGGTCATGTGACAGATGCTGTAATCCAGAAACCCCTCAGGAGACCAGTGCCGTGATGCTGACAACTGACATAGCAAAGGTATCAGGGTGGGGGTTAGGGTTAGTGCCCGGGGAGAGAGGGTTAGGGTTAAGCACTAGGGGTGGGTTAGGCAAGGAGAGGGGGAGGGGCGTAGCGGACACCCCCAGAGGGTTATCCCTAGCCGACACCCAATGTGACCACCAGTATTCCTACCGCCGGCATTTCATACCCAAACCACTGGATGTGTACCAGTGTAACCTATGGTTCTTCAGCAATTTTAGAACCGCAAGGTCTAACTTGGGGTGTAGTACGGCTGACCGCCGGTCAGCTTACCGACACCGGGATCCCGGCAGCATACCGACGCCGGGATCCCGGCGGGGAGGGGCGAGTGCAGCAAGCCCCTTGCGGGCTCGGTGGCGACCTGCGGTCGCCACGGGTTCTATTCCCACTCTATGGGTGTCGTGGACACCCACGAGTGGAAATAGTCCCTGTTGGTCGGCATGCCGACCATCGGGACAGTGACCAGTCGGGCTGGTGGAGGAGGTCATGTGACTGTCGGTCAGCTGACCGGCGGTCACATGAATACCACCCCTAACTTGCCCTCTGGAAGGATACAATGTGCTTTCTAAAATGCAGCAATTGAAGAGCCAGAAGCACTGATAAAATAAGATTTTACTCACCGGTAAATCTATTTCTCGTAGTCCGTAGTGGATGCTGGGGACTCCGTAAGGACCATGGGGAATAGCGGCTCCGCAGGAGACTGGGCACAGCTAAGAAAGAATTAGGACTACCTGGTGTGCACTGGCTCCTCCCACTATGACCCTCCTCCAGACTTCAGTAAGGATACTGTGCCCGGAAGAGCTGACACAATAAGGAAAGGATTTTGAATCCTAAGACTCATACCAGCCACACCGTATAACTCGTGATATTATACCCAGTTAACAGTATGAACATAACAGAGCCTCTCAACAGATGGCTCAACAATAACCCTTTTAGTTAACAATAACTATATACAAGTATTGCAGACAGTCCGCACTTGGGACGGGCGCCCAGCATCCACTACGGACTACGAGAAATAGATTTACCGGTGAGTAAAATCTTATTTTCTCTAACGTCCTAGTGGATGCTGGGGACTCCGTAAGGACCATGGGGATTATACCAAAGCTCCCAAACGGGCGGGAGAGTGCGGATGACTCTGCAGCACCGAATGAGAGAACTCAAGGTCCTCCTCAGCCAGGGTATCAAATTTGTAGAATTTTGCAAGCGTGTTTGCCCCTGACCAAGTAGCAGCTCGGCAAAGTTGTAAAGCCGAGACCCCTCGGGCAGCCGCCCAAGAAGAGCCCACTTTCCTCGTGGAATGGGCTTTTACAGATTTAGGCTGCGGCAGGCCAGCCACAGAATGCGCAAGCTGAATTGTGCTACAAATCCAGGGAGCAATAGTCTGCTTTGAAGCAGGAGCACCCATCTTGTTTGGTGCATACAGGATAAATAGCGAGTCAGTCTTCCTGACTCCAGCCATCCTGGAAACATAAATATTCAAGGCCCTGACTACGTCCAGTAACTTGGAGTCCTCCAAGTCCCTAGTAGCCGCAGGCACCACGATAGGTTGGTTCAAGTGAAAAGCTGATACCACCTTAGGAAGAAACTGGGGACTAGTCCTCAATTCTGCCCTATCCATATGGAAAATCAAATAGGGGCTTTTGCATGACAAAGCCGCCCATTCTGCCACCCGCCTTGCCGAAGCCAAGGCCAAAAGCATGACCACTTTCCACGTGAGATATTTTAAATACCAGGGACCAGGGAGACCAGAAAGCAGCTGCCAGCACGACAGGCATCTTATGCCTCAAACTTCAGTCATCCAATAGGAATAGGGATGGGATCTTTGCAGGATTAAAAATGATTGCGTGAGACATGGGAAGCACCACCTTGATAAACACCTACAAGTCGAAAGGCATTGGTACTGTGCTGCTAGCTACGCCATATTGAAGTTCGAAACCACCCTTTGGACCACTTGGTAAGACATTTCCCGGGACTTTATTGCATTGCCAGTGGCTAAAGATGTGACACTTTTGTTACCATCTCTCCATCTGAAAAAGCAGACTTAGCTGTTTTTTTCTGATGTAGGGAATACATTTTATAGAATTTATTGTTTTGCTGTTTTAAGAATAAATTGTTAACCCTTTAAGTACCATTTAGAGTACGGAACAATGTTTCCCGGTGAATAAGCACTAAAGAAACCTTGATCAATGAATTGCATATAGAGTTGAAGTTAGCATTCATGTGAGCAATTCACACACAAAATTACCTTTATATGTTTTTTTTCATCTAGTCTTGTGTAAGAGCTTAAAGTGAGCATCATTCCCTGCATGTTATCATGTGGTGACAATCTAATGAGATAGACCTCACTGTCCAGTTACTAGGGGCTGCTCCTTCATTTTTTTGTGTTGAATATTTTCCTTGAAACGTAATACACCATATGTATTTTCTCTGTTTCCTTTTATGCACATACTTGGAGGAATAACTACGGATCAAAAAACAGATCTATAGAAGAATTTGGTTGTGACCCAACGGGGAAGTATACAACTATTTATTATATTTACGTATGAAGCTTAAACATCTCCTATATATTAGCCCTGTGACTCTGTGGCTGGCTTTCTAACGCTGGGTGGAGTTAGCAACTCCTGACAGTCCCAGCACACCACTTAGCAGAACGGGAGCAGCAGCCATTGAATCCACCCACCAGCCCCAAACAGAAGCCACCAAGGAACGGACCCACCACACCATGGAGCCCTCCCTTGATTCACCCACACCCCCAAACCCACCCTTCGCAAAACCCCTGCACCAGCTCCAAATTGCAGTCACTGACGCCCCTGCCAACCCCGGACCCCACGTCCGCTTAACGGACCAGCACACACACTGGGAAACCTAAGCCCACAGCACCGAGCCCACCCGCACAACCCCAGCAACACCTCCCACATCCAGACACGCTGCACGGCCCCGCTGTTGCACCACGGCCGCCCAGACAGCCGCAGGCAACACCACCCCCTCCCGTCAGCCACACAAACCCACCACCACCAACGGGACACACCGTCCACACCACGCACGGCCAGACAGCCGCAGCCCGCACCGCCGCTAAGCCACCCTCCGCACAATCCATCTCTCGCCTTGCAGCTGCGCCGCCTACACACTCTAACGGGAACACACCGTGCGCACCATGGACGCACAGACTGCTCCCGACCTCCACACAACCACCGCACCACCTCTCTCATCCACCCGAACCCCGGTCCACACTACCAAGGGACGCCGTCAGCACAACGGAGTCTGTGTCAAAGTGAGTTATACTTGACTTGGATGTAGTTATGCAAGCTTACGCCGCACCTCTCTCTGTACCGGCGACACGTCTCTCCCCACTCCTGCCTCCAGCTCCACATACACCAATTCACTCCCCTCCCAGCACCACACACCTGCACCCCCACCCAGCCAACAACTAGGCACACACACAGTAATAGATGCCCGGCCGCCCCTTTCACCCATCCCCCGATGTGCATACATGTGCATGCCTCCCTTTTGCCCAAAACTCCACTCGCAGGGCACTCATGTGAAGGGGGGGGGGGGGGGGGGGAGGACAAGTTCTGCCACATATACCATGGCCTCCTCCTACCTTACACACACACACACACACACACACACACACACACACACACACTCTCTCTCTGTGTCTGCACACTCCTAACAACACGCACGCACCCTACACCCCCTCCAACTACAGACAAAACACCTTCCCCATCTCTACAACACCACCACCCACCAACTTTCACACCTGCCGCCATTACCCTCACACCACGATAACATACTCCAAGCACACACACACCTTACACCAACACTCACACCCACCCAAGCACCTCTCCTACACACCCCACACACCCTAAGCCCATCCCACACCCACCGTAACCCCATACCTGCCAAGCACCCACCACAAATACACCACACATCCAGCTTTCCCCCCCACAACCAAAAAAACACTCTAAATTCAACAACTGCCCCCCCCCCTTCTATGCACACACACGAACCCCTACAAAACCCACCACCATCCACCCATCCATCACATGTCGACACACTCCACCCATGCACACCTCCAACTCCATCCCCCTAATACCCACAACCACAACTCCATCACACACTGCACGTCCTGTCACCACCCCCATCCCTCACCCCTAGACCAATACATATAAAGGCAGCTACCCACCCCCACGCTATTACACAACCACCATACATCACTACCCAACACTTTTTATTAACCCACACACACAACCACGTACCCCTCCAAAATAACACTCCTCCACCCACATTCCCTTCCACACCCGCCACAATCCAGCCCAACACCACCCTACCCCTATCGCACACCCACCTCCCTCTCTACACAGCCTATGGATTCTGTCAAACCATCACAACAACAATTGGCCCACAACAGTACCCGTCTCACCTACAAGCACCAATATGCCAATTGCAGCTCTCCCCCCACCAAACCTCCCAGCCACACACCACAATACCCTACACAAAGCACCCTATGCAGAAAACCCACAGCCATGCCACCTTCCAACAAACTCACACTACAGCCCACACGTACAACTCCACCAACTACTACACCTCCTAACACCTCACCCACCCCTCACCTTTAAGCCAACTCATACACTGGCCAGACTACATCCACCGTCCAGCTACACTCTGGTCACCCATCAACCACACCATTTTCTCTACACCCTGCACAATCTATGTACCCCTTTCAAAAAAAACAACCACCAAACACTGTTCCTTCACCCCCCTCCACAATGCAGCATGCAATAAATACAACACCCACCATGTACACACTCTGAGCCTAAACACGCATTAGGTCAAACCATCACAACAACAGTTACCCCATAACACTACCCGTCTACCCTACAAGCAACCACATGCACTACCCACATAATTATAGCCCCACTTCTAATAATCCACTTAACCCTTCTTACCACCACTCCAAAAACCACACAACTTTCCTCACCCTGCGCAATCCCGATCACAAGACACCACAAAACACAACTCATACCTACTATGCCCCTACCCCTAATCCACCAACATTTACACAAGTACAGCACCTATGCACCCCCTCTACCATACACAAAAACTCCATTTAAACCCCACCATACTCCAAAACACACACACACACACACACACACACACACACACACACACACACACACACACACACACACACACACACACTCCATTCCATTCAGTTTCAAACATTCACAGCCTCCACACAGGACAAACGCCACCACTGACTACACACCTACATAGGCCATTTTACACTACACCTCTACAATAGCAAACCCATCCACATGTCCCCTTCTATAACCACAAACACACCCCAAACACAACCTTCACCACCATCCCTCCCCACAAGCTGTCACAACCTACATCGCACTCCCACAGCCACACGTTAACACAACTCCACCTAACTAAACCACACCAGCAACAACAATGCCTCTGCCTCTCCAACACCCACAGCACCTCGCAAGCCCACCACCCAAACACACTACCCCCATACCTAACACACACCTTTCACAAGTACACCACCCCTCCACCAACCCATTTTCCACAACACAACTTTACCAATCGCCACACCCCACTCACACAAAAACACCACCACTGCCCACACCAAACCTCACAATACCCTACCCCAAAATAACACAGAGCACATGTAAACCTCACCCACCCATGATCACTCACCCCTAGGACACAACATATACAGACACCGGACACCATCCACAACCCTGACCACACCTGGACATCCACGACCCATAGCATCTTGCCCTCACCCTACCCCTGCCAAACACCACTCCACCATCCACACCACCTTCACCACCCGACCCAATCCATCACATCAACAACCAAACAATAATACATACAACCCAAACGCCCATCATCCACCCACATAACCCATGTTAAACCACACCCCAATGCCACCTTCACACACAGTCACCCATCCCCCTGGCCCACACAGCCACAACTCCTACAACTTTAACACCTCCTGCCTGCTCACCCATCCCTCCCCCCAAGCCCACACCAACTATACATTACCCATCTACCTTCTGCAACGCTTCCCAATAACCACTACCCACACAATTACATCCCCACTCCAAACAATCCACTTAACCCTCCCTACCACCACTACCAAAACAACACCACTTTTGCCAACCTCAACAAACCCTATCACAGCACATCACTAAACAGCTCACATAACTATGTCCGTAGCCCTAATCCACCTAACTTTACCCAACTACAGCACCTATGCACCCCCGCGACCATACCCAACACCCCCATCTAAACCCCACCATACACCAAACCTTACACACACACACACACACACACACACACACACACACACACACACACACACACACAACCAACCTCCATTCAGTCTCAAACATTCTCATCCTCCACACAGGACACCCACCACCACTGACAACAGGTACATAGGCCATTTTGCACTGCACCTCTACAATAACAACCCCATCCACATTTCCCCTTCAATAACCACACGGACACCACACGCACAACCTTCACCACCATCTCTCCCCACAAGCTGTCACAACCTACATTGCAGTCCCACAGCCACACGTTAACACAACTCCACCTCACTAAACCACACCGGCAACAACAATGCACCTGCCTCTCCAACACCACCTCACAAGCCCACCTCCCAAACACAGTTGCCCCATACCTAGCAAACACCTTTCACAAATACACCACCCCTCCACCACTCCATTTTCAACAAAACTTTCACCACCTCCACACACCAATCACCCAAAAACACCACCACAGCACACCTCACAATACCCTCCCCAAAAATAACACACAACACAGGTAAACCTCAACCAGCCATGGCCACTCACCCCTAGGGCACAACATATACACACACTGGACAACATCCACACCCCTGTCTACAGCCGGACATCCACCACCCACACCATCTTTCCCTCACCTAGCACAATCCCCCTACCCCTACCAAACTGCACTCCACCATCCACAACACCTTCACCACCCTACCCAATCCATCACAACACCAAGCAAACAATAATACATACAACCCATGGCCCTGCCCATCCCCCACCTACCAGCACCTACCACCTCTGCCATACGCTGCACCCTCTGTCAACCTACCTTCCACCACACATTTTGCAGTCAACACACACCACTTCCATTCCCCTACCCCATTTCCAAAGGCCCCTCAGTCAACCCTCCACCAGTAGGAACCATGTTCAGACCACATTTTACACACCTGCAAACCAAGAACCCAGCCACAGGCCACTTTTACAACCAAACATCCTCCACACGCACCATCTTCAACACCATCCACCCACAAAAGCTGTCAATCCCTACATCATAACACAACTACTGCATCACTACACACCTGCACCACACTCTTCCCCACACACAACACAACCACCTGGCCAACCCTCACCGCACTAGAACACCCCCCCACAAATCTACACCATACCTACCACCCATCTAACACTAACACACCACCCCGCCAACACCCCACACATTTCTACACAGCCTTCCACATCCACTTACCCCCTCCCCTACACACACCTCACCCCCAATATCCACCCACAGTGGCCATGTGTCACTCAACCACCCATGACACCTTACAACACCCTCCACCATCCCCTTGGACCCCACACCCACTACTCCACCAAATCCTAAGTCTCCTGTTCCCTACGCCATGCATCACTGCTAGCCCCAAGCATACACACCCAACGGCACCCATCCACAATCCTGCCTCATCATCCACAGCCCACACCAATTACCGCTCACAACCACCACTCCACCCACCACTCTCCCTTCAACAGGCTCCAGACTCCACATAAAAACCCTATACAAACTATCACATACATCCTGTGCCCCTCACCATAAGCCTCAATAACCTCTGTTCACCCACTCACAAGACCCTGCACCCCATTCATCATCACATTCCCTTTTGGCATACTACATTTACCCACAAACTAAATTCCCATTCCACCAATACAAAATATACAACTACTATTCTACACCGTCAATTTTCAGTAGAGATTACGGGGGCGTAGCCCCTTACGACGGTGTGAAGAGCGCCCGTAGGGCGCGATGAATCACCTAGTATTTATTATAAAAGGTCACATACTATTTTTCCTCTCAGTGGAGAACCGAAATGTTTTTTTCTTATATTACTGTATTTGTGTCCATTTTGAGATAACACCTGGTTACATTCATAGCTGCTCCTTTCCTGTGTAATAGAGGTACACTATCCCCTATATACTGTTCTATTAGGTAATGACTGTATTTTCTAATTACAGCGTAATTATGAAGAGAAGTGACACACTAAATGCACCTTCAGCAATTACATATGGACTACTACTAAAATGGGGTGGAAAGAAGGAAAAGTCACACCGAGACAGCAGTGTCCCTGGATTTGTGTTTTATATTCATCCATTTCTTTTATTTGTAACTAGGTGATTCATCGCGCCCTATGGGCGCTCTTCACACCATCGTCAGGGGCTACGCCCCCTTAACCCTTGCACACCCTTGTGGCGTGCAATATTTTTATTATATGGAGTGTTAAATCCAATCATAATTGTCTGAGTGGTTAAATATTGCACGGACAAAGGGCGTGCAATGGTTAAGGGGTCGAAGCCCCTTGCAATGGCGTGAACAGTGCACGCAGAGCCTGATGAATCACCTAGTAGGTGCTTTGGTTGGGGGAGTGGCGAGTGCGGGGAAGATGCGGATGGGACCCTGGGGTGCCGCGGGAGGGGCGGTTGCGGTGGTGCCGCAGGTGGGAGAGGGGCTGGTGGGGTGGTGCCACAGCTGGGGGAGGGTGCGTGGGTGCCACGGGTGGTGGTCCGGGGCCACTGCGGGTGGGAGAGGAGCAGTTGTGGGGGTGTCCCAGGTGGGGGAGGGGCGGATGCGGTGGTGCGGCGGGAGGGGCGGGTGAAGGGTTGCTGCAGGTGGGGGAGGGGGCCCGGAGCTGCCGCGGATGCTGGAGGGGGTGTGTGGGGGCAGGGGCGGATCCAGAACAAAATGACAGGGGGGGCACCATTACATGGGAAGAGGGGGTTGTGGTATTCTTTTGTGTGCTCCGAAGGCACGAGCGCTCCTGGAAAAGTGTGTGTGGACCGGCAACAAGGGTCATGGCCTCAAAAGCAATGCCCTATCCACAAGCCATGCCCTCATTTTCATCACACTTCCTAACCCTTCCTCATCCACTCCCCTGCTCATGCCTACCTTTTCCTCCTCAGTCCTCACCCAGTCCCCTCACCAGTCACAGCCAGGCTCCCCTTACCAGCCTCTAGACACCGAGTAACCGTCCTCTCTTCCACCTCCTGACCTCTCTTCCCGCACCCAGCACTGCTCAGCTCCATACCTCAATCTCAGACTGCTTTTGTGAATACACGGAGAGGCAGTGGGCGACTTAGAGTATGACGGAGAGAGGCAGTGGGTGACCGGAAGAGGGTGGCAGAAGAGAAAGGTGACAGGGAGAAATAGTCGGAGACGGAGAGGCAGTGGATGACAGGAAAAGGTGACAGTGAGATGACGGGAAGAGGCAGTAAGTGAAAGGGTGACAGCGAAAGGCAGTGGGTAACAAGGTGAAGAAGAGGGTGACGGGGAGAGGATAATGCCTGGCAGAGGATGACAGGAGAGGGTGATAGGGATATAGTGACTCAGGGGAGAAGCAGAGGGTGACGGTACGGGGAGAGACAGTGAGAGACATAGAGGTAGTGGGTGACGGGGAGAGGCAGCGGGTGATGGGGAAAGGCAGTGGATAGATAAGTACCCCATGGCCCATGTATTCTGTCGATGTACATGCACTATTATACACTAGAGTTCATTTTTGTCAGGAGCCAATTTATTAACCAGTATATTTTTGGATTGTGGGAGAAAACCGGAGTACCCGGATGATACCCATGAAAGTATGGGGAGAATATACAAACTCCACACAGGGCCATGCTGGGAATGGACCCAAGTGCTCTGAGGCAGTAATGCTAACCACTACACCATCTGTACTGCCCGATGTAGCCAGTACATTACCATTCCCAGTACGCTGCCCCCCCTCCCACTTTCAAGGAGAGCAGCAAGCCCATACCCCTCGCTAGTGGACCAGTATAAGTATGTCCATACCTAGAGCAGCACAAACCCCAACCCAGTAAAGGAGTGAATATGCCCCCTTTCAAGTGGTGCAGCAAACACATGAGTATTACCAGTGGCGCACGCATGGGGGGTTTCCGAGTACCTGGAAACCCCCCTGATGAGCAGAATTTTCTATTTTTGAGACGGAGACACAGCTGTCTCCGTCTCAGCTAAAAGACGCGATCGCGTACGCGTTCGATACCGTGAAGCTGCTGCCCTGCCTCTTCTTACAGAATGCTCGTCAGGGAGCTTCTGGCTGCGCATGCTCAGCCACAGCAGCTCCCTCGGTCCTCATGCTGCTGCCCATCTGCTCCCAGCCCCTGGTGGGTAAAACAGTGTTCAAACAATGTGTGTATGTATATATTTGTAGTTATGTATGTATGTATGTATGTATGTATGTATGTATGTGTGTGCTAGTGTATATATGTATGAATGTACATACATATATATATATATATATATATATATATATATGTATGTACAGTATGTGTGTGTGTATATATATATAAATATATATATATATATAGTCCTCCAATTCAGTCGGCACTCGATAGTAATGCAACGTCCCCCGGTGCCAGAGTCCTAATTGTATAGTTCTCCAAAGACGGTATAACACGGCACTCACAGGGTTTGAAATAGACAAAAAATGCTGGTTTATTAGTGACGTTTCGGAGCTCTTAGCTCCTTCTTCCAGACCACACCAAGTATAAAAGAACATACAAACACTTACCCCTTGAAGTACCCTCCTGCATCAGCGCCGCACGCCGCGCCCGGCCGCACCTGGGGTTCGGATCCCATCCCGATGACATACTTCCGGTTTGGTACTTCCGGTCGTTGTCATAGAGACCACCCGGCTTGCGTTCCATCCCGGAAGTCGCCATGGAAACCCGATCTCCAGCGCCCGTAAGCGCGCACTAGCAGCGGCTGAAATACATTTAAAACCAACATTAATCCAGTGATATAATTATTAAAACACAAACATCATCCAAGGGAGAACATGAATCATGTAAATACAAATAATGTTATAAAATGACATGATAATGTGACATGTGTTATTCCATACTGTCCATATAGGGTATATATTATATATGGAATGTTATAGACGTTTCTGGTAGATTTAAACCATACATAGGTGTGCATTAGATATCACTATTTGCCCTGGAACATATTCAATTCATGCAGAATAATATTTTGATTTTTATAACATTATTTGTATTTACATGATTCATGTTCTCCCTTGGATGATGTTTGTGTTTTAATAATTATATCACTGGATTAATGTTGGTTTTAAATGTATTTCAGCCGCTGCTAGTGCGCGCTTACGGGCGCTGGAGATCGGGTTTCCATGGCGACTTCCGGGATGGAACGCAAGCCGGGTGGTCTCTATGACAACGACCGGAAGTACCAAACCGGAAGTATGTCATCGGGATGGGATCCGAACCCCAGGTGCGGCCGGGCGCGGCGTGCGGCGCTGATGCAGGAGGGTACTTAAAGGGGTAAGTGTTTGTATGTTCTTTTATACTTGGTGTGGTCTGGAAGAAGGAGCTAAGAGCTCCGAAACGTCACTAATAAACCAGCATTTTTTGTCTATTTCAAACCCTGTGAGTACCGTGTTATACCGACTTTGGAGAACTATACAATTAGGACTCTGGCACCGGGGGACGTTGCATTACTATCGAGTGCCGACTGAATTGGAGGACTGTATACACTGCATTGGGCAGTATGTGGTATGGCACCTGACTATATTATGTGTTGATGGAATTACCCTTTTAACTATACCCTGGACATCCCGCAAGTAATCTTCTGTGCTTGTTAGCACAGTGCTGAAAGGCAAGAATTTTTCGTTGTGTATCTCACTTTGGGAAAATGGAGATACCACAGGGGGCATTGGCCTCCCAGGAGGTGGCGGGTTGTCTTAATTTCACTGTTCCACCAGGGGAGGTGTTTGGCTTCACTCCGGAGCAAGTTGAGGGAATTCTATTGCATGAACCTATTAATGTGAAAGATGATACACAAAGTATGGAGGACATTTACTTTCAGTTATTCAAGTTAAGACGACGTGAGACTGATTATTTACTGCATGCCTCTTCTCTCTCGGAATACTACCGAGAGAAAAAAATCCCAAGAGGCTTCCGCTCTAGAAATACCCCTACAATTGGCCGTAACAACCCTGACTTTGTCAGGAAATGGGTCGGCATATTGAACAGATGTGCCTTGGACCTAATGGTCCTCGTGATCGAAGAGTCCAGACGTGAACTGGACCTAACACGCTCAAAAATTGAGAAATTAAAACAAGAGGTTAAAGTGGTGTTGGATGATCCAGTGAATTTAAGCTGGTTAACAAAACTCGATCAAAAATGTGACCAATATAAACGTGACTTGCTTAAATTTAAGCGTAATAAAAAGCACACGGTGGATAACGACTACGAGGAAAATAGGGTCTACAGATGGCTCTCTGGTGGTGAGACTTCACGGCGGGGCAGTGACAGGAGCCGCAGACGCAGGCCATGGCAGAAAGAGACACCACGTCCATACAAGCATACGGATACTTCTTTGAGTCATAGTGACAGTGACTTTGCTATATCGGAGTCGGATGAACCTAGTACCTCTGCGAGGGTCCCTTTAGGGAAAACCCCGGGGGCGGAAAAACCCATAAAAGAGCGGCCACCTGCAGGGGTGGACAAAACAAAAGGGGCAACCACAAGAAAAGCAGCGAAGAAACTGCTATAATTAACCTGTCAGAAAGAGCATTGACGGTGGTGGAAATTGGGGTACTACAACGGGGCCTCTCTTTTGTCCCCTCGAATATGCATAATGACTTTGAGTGGACAAGGGAACATCATAGGTTTGCACGTAACCTACGCTTGAAGGAACACTTCCAAAATAAACCTGTGCGACCGGAGGGAACCCCTGTTGAAAGATTTATAAACACAGTTTCCAGGTCTACTTATGACCCCCCCATCAATTAACCCCTCGCTTAAAACGTTCAACCGCCTATTGGATGACTCCGTCAATAGGTTCATATCAGCTCTGGGTAAAGTGCAGAAAAATTTATCTAGAGCAGAAACCGCTGCGTTACAAGATCTTGCCAGTTATGAAGACATCATCATTAGGCCCGCCGATAAAGGCGGGGCCATTGTGATCCAGGGAATCCAGGAGTATCGGCGTGAGATTGAAAGACAACTGGGGGAGACAGATGTATACAAGAAACTGTCCTTTGATCCGACCAAGAGATTCCAGTTGGAATTACGTGTGATTCTGGATGGGGCGATCCTAGAAGGCGTTATTTCTCCAGCTTTACAAAAAATTCTTTACAAAGAATTCCCTAAAGTCCCAGTTCTGTATACACTGCCGAAGTTGCACAAGAACATGACAAACCCCCCAGGTCGGCCGATCATCTCTGCTCGTGAATCCCTATTGCAAACGGTTGCTCAACTGTTGGACTTTATTCTACAGCCACTGCTATTATTAAAGAAATCTTTTCTCAAAGACACAACTAGCTTCATCAAATTATTGATGGAGATTGATGCAGTACCAGAGGGGACGTTATTATGTTGTCTTGATGTATCTAGCCTGTACACGTCAATCCCTCATACTGGGGGGCTGGCGTCGATGAGGCGGTTTTTACATCAGTTTCTTGACGAGTCTATATTTAATCATTGTCTGTTCCTTAAATTACTTGAATTAACACTAAAAAATAATTATTTTTTATATGACAGCAGGTATTATGTACAGTTGCGCGGTTGCGCTATGGGGTCAGCAGTGGCTCCGGTGTACGCGAATGTTTACATGTTTGACATGGAGGATATGATGTTTCTGAATAGGCCGGAGGTCAGTTGTAATATACTTAGATACACCCGGTACATAGATGATATTTTCATTCTATGGACCGGGGGTATTGATGCGTTTGAAAAATTGATGCAGGAAGTCAATGGGATGAACACAACTATTAAATTCACGTACTCTCATAGTGTGGAGGAGATTCAGTTTTTAGATGTGGTGGTCCGGGTCAGTGGGGGTCGTGTGGAGACCGGCGTCCATTTCAAGGACGTGGATCGCAACACGTTCCTCCTGGCGGGGAGTCATCACCCGGGGTCTCTGAAACGGGGACTACCATTATCACAGATGATGAGGGTGGCGAGAATTACTAGTGACACATCAAAAATCTCTGACGATCTTGACATATTGATTGACAAGTTTAGAGCTCGTGGCTATGACCACGATTTGCTGCAACTACAAAAACAACAGGTGTTAGGGATGTCAAGGTCTGAATTACTTAAATCAAATAGAAAGAAAGACGAGAAGGTAATTCCATGGGTGAGTACCTTTACGGTGGCAAGCCCTATCATTGATCGGGCCACAAAAGCATTATGGCCGATTGTAAAATCCGATAGTGATCTGCCATGTTTTAAAGATGTTAGACCCATGGCGCGTTTAAACGCGGTCGTAATCTTAAAGACAGGTTGGTAAAAACCGACATTTCGGGCAGAGGTATCCCCAGACACCCTAATGTACATTTCAAGAAACCTCGTTGCTATAGCTGCTTTAACTGTGTTACTTGCCAATATATGTCACCGTGCAAAAGTTTTAAACACCCCCATACGGAGAAAACTTTTGAGATTCGTCATGTAATGACGTGTAAAAGCACATACGTGGTATATGTTGTTGTCTGCCCATGCGGATTATACTACGTGGGACAGACCACCCGTAGTTTTAGGGAGCGTATGGCTCTTCATCGCTCCAGCATCGATTTATCGTTATCAGTTAAATCAATTGACCAACCGGTAGCTAGGCACTTTAAGAATAATGGCCATTTGTTATCAGAGTTACGCTACTTCATGATCGATCATGTTCCAGAATCCCTACGAGGGGGTGATCGCAGCAAAGCACTGTTACTATGTGAAGCCAGATGGATGTTCAGGTTGAACACCATGGCTCCGCTTGGCCTCAATTAAAAAATTAATTGGAACAGTATAATGTGACATGTGTTATTCCATACTGTCCATATAGGGTATCTATTATATATGGAATGTTATAGACGTTTCTGGTAGATTTAAACCATAAATAGGTGTGCATTAGATATCACTATTTGCCCTGGAACATATTCAATTCATGCAGAATAATATTTTGATTTTTATAACATTATTTGTATTTACATGATTCATGTTCTCCCTTGGATGATGTTTGTGTTTTAATAATTATATCACTGGATTAATGTTGGTTTTAAATGTATTTCAGCCGCTGCTAGTGCGCGCTTACGGGCGCTGGAGATCGGGTTTCCATGGCGACTTCCGGGATGGAACGCAAGCCGGGTGGTCTCTATGACAACGACCGGAAGTACCAAACCGGAAGTATGTCATCGGGATGGGATCCGAACCCCAGGTGCGGCCGGGCGCGGCGTGCGGCGCTGATGCAGGAGGGTACTTCAAGGGGTAAGTGTTTGTATGTTCTTTTATACTTGGTGTGGTCTGGAAGAAGGAGCTAAGAGCTCCGAAACGTCACTAATAAACCAGCATTTTTTGTCTATTTCAAACCCTGTGAGTGCTGTGTTATACCGACTTTGGAGAACTATATATATATAATAAGAATTTACTTACCGATAATTCTATTTCTCATAGTCCGTAGTGGATGCTGGGACTCCGTCAGGACCATGGGGAATAGCGGGCTCCGCAGGAGACAGGGCACATCTAAAAAAGCTTTTAGGTCACATGGTGCGTACTGGCTCCTCCCCCTATGACCCTCCTCCAAGCCTCAGTTAGGTACCGTGCCCGGACGAGCGTACACAATAAGGAAGGATCTTGAATCCCGGGTAAGACTCATACCAGCCACACCAATCACACCGTACAACTTGTGATCTGAACCCAGTTAACAGTATGATAACACAAACGAAGTAGCCTCTGAACAGATGGCTCACAACAACAGTAATAACCCGATTTTTGTAACAATAACTATGTACAAGCATTGCAGACAATCCGCACTTGGGATGGGCGCCCAGCATCCACTACGGACTATGAGAAATAGAATTATCGGTAAGTAAATTCTTATTTTCTCTAACGTCCTAGTGGATGCTGGGACTCCGTCAGGACCATGGGGATTATACCAAAGCTCCCAAACGGGCGGGAGAGTGCGGATGACTCTGCAGCACCGAATGAGAGAACTCCAGGTCCTCTTTAGCCAGAGTATCAAATTTGTAAAATTTTACAAACGTGTTCTCCCCTGACCACGTAGCTGCTCGGCAAAGTTGTAATGCCGAGACTCCTCGGGCAGCCGCCCAGGATGAGCCCACTTTCCTTGTGGAATGGGCCTTTACAGATTTAGGCTGTGGCAGGCCTGCCACAGAATGTGCAAGTTGGATTGTACTACATATCCAACGTGCAATCGTCTGTTTAGACGCAGGAGCACCCAACTTGTTGGGTGCATACAATGTAAACAACGAGTCAGATTTCTGACTCCAGCTGTCCTTGAAATATATATTTTTAATGCTCTGACAACGTCCAGTAACTTGGAGTCCTCCAAGTCGCTAGTAGCCGCAGGCACCACAATAGGCTGGTTCAAGTGAAATGCCGAAACCACCTTAGGGAGAAATTGAGGACGTGTCCTCAATTCTGCCCTGTCCGAATGGAATATCAGATATGGGCTTTTGTATGACAAAGCTGCCAACTCCGAAACTCTCCTGGCTGAAGCCAGGGCCAACAGCATGGTTACATTCCATGTAAGGTATTTTAAATCTACCGATTTTAAAGGCTCAAACCAATGAGATTTGAGAAAATTTAGAACCACGTTCAAATCCCACGGTGCCACTGGAGGCACTATTGGGGGTTGTATATGTAGTACACCTTTGAGAAAAGTTTGTACTTCAGGCACTGACGCCAATTCCTTCTGGAAGAAAATTGATAAGGCCGAAATTTGAACTTTAATGGACCCCAATTTGAGGCCCATAGACAATCCTGCTTGCAGGAAATGTAAGAATCGACCCAATTGAAATTCTTCCGTTGGAGCCTTCTTGGCCTCACACCACGCAACATATTTTCTCCAAATGCGGTGATAATGTTGTGCGGTCACTTCTTTCCTGGCTTTAATTAAAGTAGGAATAACTTCCTCAGGAATGCCCTTCTCTTTTAGAATCCGGCGTTCAACCGCCATGCCGTCAAACGCAGCCGCGGTAAGTCTTGGAACATACAAGGTCCCTGCTGAAGCAGATCCCTTCTTAGAGGTAGAGGCCACGGATCCTCCGTGAGCATCTCTTGAAGTTCCGGATACCAAGTTCTTCTTGGCCAGTCCGGAGCTACCAGTATTGTTCTTACTCCTCTTTTCCGTATAATTCTCAGTACCTTTGGTATGAGAGGCAGAGGAGGGAACACATACACTGACTGGTACACCCACGGTGTTACCAGAGCGTCCACAGCTATTGCCTGAGGGTCTCTTGACCTGGCGCAATACCTGTCCAATTTTTTGTTGAGGCGAGACGCCATCATGTCCACCTTTGGTTTTTCCCAACGGTTCACAATCATGTGGAAAACTTCTGGATGAAGTCCCCACTCTCCCGGGTGAAGGTCGTGTCTGCTGAGGAAATCTGCTTCCCAGTTGTCCACTCCCGGGATGAACACTGCTGACAGTGCTACGACATGATTCTCCGCCCAGCGCAGAATCCTTGCAGCTTCTGCCATTGCACTCCTGCTTCTCGTGCCGCCTTGTCGGTTTACGTGGGCGACTGCCGTGATGTTGTCGGACTGGATCAACACCGGCTGACCCTGAAGCAGCGATTTTGCCAGGCTTAGAGCATTGTAGATCGCTCTTAGCTCCAGTATATTTATGTGAAGAGACGTCTCCAGGTTTGACCACACGCCCTGGAAGTTTCTTCCCTTTGTGACTGCTCCCCAACCTCGTAGGCTGGCATCCGTAGTCACCAGGACCCAGTCCTGTATGCCGAATCTGCGGCCCACTAACAGATGGGCAGTCTGCAACCACCACAGGAGAGACAACCTTGTTCTCGGTGACAGTGTTATCCGCTGATGCATGTGCTGATGCGATCCGGACCATTTGTCCAGCAGATCCCACTGAAATGTTCGTGCATGGAATCTGCCGAATGGAATCGCTTCGTACGAAGCCACCATCTTTCCCAGGACTCTTGTGCATTGATGTACTGACACAGTTCCTGGTTTTAGGAGGTTCTTGACAAGTTCGGATAACTCCCTTGCTTTCTCTTCCGGGAGAAATACCTTTTTCTGAACCGTGTCCAGAATCATGCCCAGGAACAGCAGATGTGTTGTCGGGGTCAATTGAGATTTTGGAAGATTTAGAATCCACCCGTGTTGCTGAAGCACTACTTGTGTTAGCGCTACACCGACTTCCAGCTGTTCTCTGGACTTTGCCCTTATCAGGAGATCGTCCAAGTAAGGGATAATTAATACGCCTTTTCTTCGTAGAAGAACCATCATTTCGGTCATTACCTTGGTAAAGACCCGAGGGGCCGTGGACAACCCAAACGGCAGCGTTTGAAACTGATAATGACAGTCTTGTATCACGAACCTGAGATACCCTTGGTGTGAGGGGTAAATCGGGACATGTAGATAAGCATCTTTTATGTCCAAGGACACCATGAAGTCTCCTTCTTCCAGATTCGCTATCACTGCTCTGAGTGACTCCATCTTGAACTTGAATTTCTTTATGTACAGGTTCAAGGATTTCAGATTTAGAATAGGCCTTACCGAACCGTCCGGTTTCGGTACCACAAATAGTGTGGAATAATACCCCTTTCCCTGTTGTAGGAGGGGTACCTTGACTATCACCTGCTGAGAATACAGCTTGTGAATGGCTTCCAAAACCGACGTCCTTTCTGAGGGAGACGTTGGTAAAGCAGACTTTAGGAACCGGCGAGGGGGAGACCTTTCGAACTCCAGCATGTAACCCTGAGATACTATCTGCAGGACCCACGGGTCCACTTGTGAGTGAACCCATTGATTGCTGAAAATCTTGAGTCGACCCCCCACCGTTCCTGAGTCCGCTTGTAAAGCCCCAGCGTCATGCTGATGGCTTTGTAGAAGCCGGGGCGGGCTTCTGTTCCTGGGCAGGGGCTGCTTGCTGCCCTTTCTTACCCTTTCCTCTGCCTCGCGGCAGATAAGACTGTCCTTTTGGTCGCTTTTTATAGGAGCGAAAGGACTGCGGCTGAAAAGACGGTGTCTTTTTCTGTTGGGAGGGGGTCTGAGGTAAAAAAGTGGATTTGCCGGCAGTTGCCGTGGCCACCAGGTCCGAAAGACCGACCCCAAACAATTCCTCTCCTTTATATGGCAATACTTCCATATGCCTCTTGGAATCCGCATCACCTGACCACTGTCGCGTCCATAAACTTCTTCTGGCAGATATGGACATCGCGCTTACTCTTGATGCTAGAGTACAAACATCCCTCTGAGCATCTCGCATATAAAGGAAAGCATCCTTTAATTGCTCTAGAGTCAATAAAATACTGTCCCTATCCAGGGTATCAATATTTTCAGTCAGAGAATCCAACCACACTACCCCAGCACTGCACATCCAGGCTGAGGCTATTGCCGGTCGCAGTATAACACCAGTATGTGTGTATATACTCTTCAGTGTAGTTTCCAGCCTCCTATCTGCTGGATCCTTGAGGGCGGCCGTATCAGGAGACGGCAACGCCACCTGCTTTGATAAACGTGTGAGCGCCTTATCCACCTTAGGGGGTGTTTCCCAGCGTGCCCTAACCTCTGGTGGGAAAGGGTATAATGCCAATAACTTCTTGGAAATTAGCAGTTTTCTATCGGGGTTAACCCACGCTTCATCACACACGTCATTCAATTCCTCTGATTCTGGAAAAAATACAGGTAGTTTTTTCACCCCCCACATAATACCCCTTTTTGAGGTACCAGCAGTATCAGAGATCTGCAAAGCCTCCTTCATTGCCGTGATCATATAACGTGTGGCCCTATTGGAAAATACGTTTGTTTCTTCACCGTCGACACTAGATTCATCTGTGTCGGTACCCGTGTCGACTGACTGAGGTAAAGGACGTTTTACAGCCCCTGACGGTGTCTGAGACGCCTGAACCGGTACTAACTGGTTTGCCGGGCGTCTTATTTCGTCAACTGACTTTTGTAATGTGCTGACATTATCACGTAATTCCATAACTAAAGCCATCCATTCCGGTGTCGACTCCCTAGGGGGTGACATCACCATCATCGGCAATTGCTCTGCCTCCACACCAACATCGTCCTCATACATGTCGACACACACGTACCGACACACAGCAGCCACACAGGGAATGCTCTAATCGAAGACAGGACCCCCTAGCCCTTTGGGGAGACAGAGGGAGAGTTTGCCAGCACACACCAAAAGCGCTATAAATGTATATAAACAACCCTAGAAGGTGTTGTTTACTATATATGCGCTCTTAATATATAAATATCGCCAATTTATGCCCCCCTTCTCTTTGTTACCCTGTTTCTGTAGTGCAGTGCAGGGGAGAGACCTGGGAGCCTTCCTCACCAGCGGAGCTGAGCAGGAAAATGGCGCTGAGTGCTGAGGAGAATAAGCTCCGCCCCTTTTTCGGCGGGCTTTTCCCCGGTTTTTAAGAAACTGGCCTGGGTTAAAATACATACATATAGCCTTAATGGCTATATGTGATGTATTTATTTTGCCACTAAAGGTAATTATATTGCTGCCCAGGGCGCCCCCAGCAGCGCCCTGCACCCTCCGTGACTGAGTCAGTGAGCCGTGTGACAACAATGGCGCACAGCTGCCGTGCTGTGCGCTACCTTCAAGAAGACTGAGGAGTCTTCTGCCGCCTGCTTTCCGGACCTCCGTTCTGCCGTCTCTTCAGCGTCTGTAAGGGGGATCGGCGGCGCGGCTCCGGGACGAACCCCAGGCTGACCTGTGTTCCGACTCCCTCTGGAGCTAAGTGTCCAGTAGCCTAAGACTCCAATCCATCCTGCACGCAGGTGAGTTGGAAATCTCTCCCCTAAGTCCCTCGATGCAGTGATCCTGTTGCCAGCAGGAATCACTGAGATTGAAACCTAAAAAAAAACTTTTCTAAACAGCTCTTTAGGAGAGCCACCTAGATTGCACCCTCTCGGACGGGCACAAAAACCTAACTGAGGCTTGGAGGAGGGTCATAGGGGGAGGAGCCAGTACGCACCATGTGACCTAAAAGCTTTTTTAGATGTGCCCTGTCTCCTGCGGAGCCCGCTATTCCCCATGGTCCTGACGGAGTCCCAGCATCCACTAGGACGTTAGAGAAATATATATATACACACATACATGCACACATACATATACATAGACCCCCCCCCAGAAACCCCCCTCACTAAATCCTGCGTTTGCCCTTGTATTGCCCCCTCAGTAGGTGCCGTGATCACGACCTACCATGAAGCAGAAGCAATGTAGTGATCCCATACCCCTTCCGCAGGTGGCACAGTGCAGTCAGTGTGTGTGTATGTTTTGAGATACCTCCTGTCACACAGAGGAGGAGCGAGCAGCAGTTAGCATAGCTTCGGAAGCTTCCCCTGATGTCCCCTGGTCCAGAGCCCTGCACACCCCTAGCGCAGCAGCACCCGCACCCCGGGTCACTTCACCTTGAGTATGGCGGCGGCAGTGAGCTCCGGGCGCATGGTAGAGACTGGTGGCGCGCCGTTCAGACATCTGAGACTCCGGATTTGAAGCGCCTCTCACTGCTCCACGAGAGGGTGCCCTCCACGGCGCCGTGTCACCAACAGAAACGGCATACCTGCGGGCTGCGGCTGTCCTGACAGTGTAAGTCGGAGCGCAGCCGCGACAGTAGCCGCACAAACCACTGGACCACCAAGGTAGATGCGGCCGGGGGAGCAAACAGCATTATTTTAAATAACATTTTAAAAAGTCTCCTAAACGACAGGGGGGGCACGTGCCTTGGTGCCCCCCCGCTGAATCCGCCACTGTGTGGGGGTGCCACGGATGGGGACCGGAGGTACTGTGAGTGGGGGAGGGGTGAGTTTTGCTTATCCTGCTTCTCCTGTCAGCAGCTAAGCTGCTGTCCTCCTTTTGGCAGTGGCTCTCCCGGAGACTTGCACAGCAGCCAGTCACTATTGTTAGCGCCGGTGTCCCAATGCGCCGCATTACAGGGAAGAAGATGCACTCAATAAACTACAGCTCCCAGCAGCCCTAAGGGCCGGAATGCTTCGGCGCTAAGGGCTGCTGGGAGCTGTAGTTTATTTAGTGTGTCTACTTCCCTGTAATATGGCGCGTTGGGACACTGGTGCTAACAATAGAGACTGGCTGGCAGAACTGAGTGACTGGCTGAATCAATATAAAAGGTGAGAGTGCTGTGCAGTGTCAATGTCAGTGACACAGGTCCGGCGCTAGCTGCTCAGCAAAGGGATGCGGTGCAGGGAGGCACCAGGAAGGAGAGACGTTCTCCCTGCTCTGCATCCCTATGCTGAGCTTCTGCTTCTATCCCTGCTGCTGCTGCCGGCTGCTGTCACACATGCAGCGGCGCCGGAAGCACAAAACCTTTTCTCCCCCTCGGCGCAGGCAGCACAAAACCACCTCTCCCCTGTGTGACATTCAGTGGCCGGGAGCCAAAGATGGGAGTAAGGGGCGGAGCTACACGGACCATGCTGCAGCAGGAGAATGAGTTGCTACAGCTTCGGTCAGCCAGACTTCATTAGATAAGTGTCTGGAAGGAGAGTGTGTGTGTGTGTGTGTATATATATATAGTGTCTGTGTATACTGTATATATGTGTGACTGTGTATGTGTGTAATGTATGTACAGTATGTATGTGTGTTTGTATATATATATGTGTCTGGTGTGTATGTGTGACTGCTGCATAATGTGTGTAAGCGTCACTGGTACAGGGGGCGTTACGTGTGTATGCGACACTGGTACAGGGGGCGTTACGTGTGTATGCGACACTGGTACAGGGGGCGTTATGTGTGTATGCGACACTGGTACAGGGGGCGTTACGTGTGTAAGCAGCACTGCTACAGGGGGTGTTACGTGTGTAAGTAGCACTGCTACAGGGGGCGTTACGTGTGTAAGCAGCACTGCTACAGGGGGCGTTACGTGTGTAAGCAGCACTGCTACAGGGGCACCGCTACTGCCGCTGGGTGCTCCTGGGCTGTAATCGCCGGATCGACCGTCACAGCTCGAGTTGGGAAAGATGTCCCTGAACTGGGACCGCTGAGTCTGCCGTCCCCGCTGGGATGGTAGATCCAGCGATTGCAGCCCAGGAGCACCCAGTGGCAGTAGCAGTGACCATACCTCTCAGAACTCCCACACGCTTAACAGCAGTGGCTCCTCTGGGACCTCTGTCCACCACCTAACACCAAAAGCAGATGCACTTTACTATTATTCTTGATATTTTCTGAACTCTCATCAATGATTCAGGAGACGGAGGCTTATCAATACCCATAACCTACTATCATACCTCACTGCTTATGCCCAATACCGTCCAATCTTGGAAGCCAAAACAGCTGAGAGCCGGGTCTGTACCTGGTGCGGGACCACCAGGGAATACCCGGTGCAGTAGGTTTTGAATTAGGAATCACTCCTGTCTAACATTGACAGCAGATTCACTCTTATTCCTTTATCCTGTCTTTATCATTACAGGCATCCCACTAATAATCAATGTCAGCCTGTTAACCTTGTAAAAGCTGCTCCGTCATGAAGTTATTGGAGTTCTAATAACTATAAAGGTTTATGTTAGAAGGTGATTTGCAACAGCGCCAACTAGTTCAAATGCAGCTCTAGTGACCAAATAAGACCCACCACTGGTCTATAAAAATATACAATATGACAAAAAAATGTTCACTAATAGCGCACAAAAACAAATGTTCACATATATAAAAGTGTGCCTTACATGAAAATACATCCAAATCACACAGTGAGAGCTTTCTCTTAAGAGTTCTTCCAGAGTCCCAACAGTAATAAAGCTGGTATTACACTCCTGGTGTCTTATTTCAAAAATATTTCCTTCTTTTCAATATATGAAATGCTCAAACCAGATGAGGAATGATCAATCAAAGCACTTTCCTTTTCAATATCTCAAAAAGAAAAAAGAATATAGTGCAATATAGCCAGATAAAATGACATAAAAATGTATTTGTCACGATCCGGGTATCTGGACGCCATTACTTACCCTTCAGATGCCTCCTAAGGCTGGCTCAGCGTTCCAGGACCGGATCCCGCTGTTCCTGAGTTTCCACATGCAGAATGTCAGAGTGGTGATTTCATCAGCCGCGGCCTCCGCTGTGCCCGCGTGGTTAAATGTGCGCTTGTCAGTCTGGCGTCTCCTGTCTCCTGTGGCCGGCGTCGCCATTACTGTTTCAATTCTCACATGGATTACAAACCAAACTTCCCTCCAAGTGTCTGCATGGGCGCAGCCATCTTGGATTTTGTCATCTGAGCATTTCCACCAATCTGCTGTCTGTATTGTTGATTTGCATAATTACCTAGCCAACCCCTTCCTTGCTGCAGGTATAAGTAAGCTGTGCCTGAGCAAGGAAGGCGTCAGTGCTTTGGTTGTCTAACCTAGTTCCAGTTTGTCTCTCTCCTGTGGTTGTCTTCCAGGTTCCAGCTCCTGTCTCCAGACTTCTGCTATAGAGACCCGCACCAGCATTCCATCTGCGGTGTAGCCTGACTCTCCGATCCATTCTGGACTCACCTGTTTCCAGTTACAACAATCACCTGCTTCCAGCCCAGCTTCCAGCAGTGTACAGCTTCTCTTAAAGGGCCGGTGTCCTTTCTGCAGTTTACCACTCTCCACCGGTATTATTATTTCACCGCTCTCAAACTCCAAACTTCATCAATCACCTGCTTCCAGCCCAGCTTCCAGCAGTGTACAGCTTCTCTTAAAGGGCCGGTGTCCTTTCTGCAGTTTACCACTCTCCACCGGTATTATTATTTCACCGCTCTCAAACTCCAAACTTCATCAATCACCTGCTTCCAGCCCAGCTTCCAGCAGTGTACAGCTTCTCTTAAAGGGCCGGTGTCCTTTCTGCAGTTTACCACTCTCCACCGGTATTATTATTTCACCGCTCTCAAACTCCAAACTTCATTATTCTTTCATCGCTCTCAAGTTCGTTTATTATTTAACTGGTTCCAGCCAGTATCCACTCCGTACCAACAACAGTCTGGTTCCAGCCAGTATCCACAGCAGCCGTTTATCTTCAGCATCCCAGCCTTTCCTGGAACACCAGCTGGTACGATCCTGGGTTCTCTCCATTGCTACAGTCAGGTCTGGTAAGGACTTTCCAACTAGAAGATTATAAGAACTGTCTCACCCTACCAGTGCCTGTGGCCCTTGCCACCCTGTAGTACCCAGGAATTGTATTTATCCTCTGTTGACTTTTATGTTTCCTTTACTGCTGCTGTGTTACGGAGTTTGTCATAATAAACATCATTGACTTTTATCCTGGTTGTCGTGGTCACGCCTTCGGGCAGTTATTCTACATGTTACTTACATGTCTAGGGGTCTGATACAACCTCCCAGGTTCCGTTACATCTCAGCCCCTACAACTGAGGCTGCCTCCCGTCAGCTCAGGCCCTCAGTTGTGACAGTATTGCAGTACACTCACAAACATAGATGATTAAAAGCATGTAACCACTTGAGTGGATAGGACATCAACCCAGGCATATATGGAGTTCCCCTCCCAGATCTTATGAGGGGAATGCAGATCAGAGCTCCGGAACTGCTGAACCACCAAAAGCGGGCATCAACATCGGCCAGGGATCGTCCTTAAAACAGTCAGTCACCACGCCTGAAGCTTTTCGGACAGAGGTCCTTCATCAGAGGCACCATCACTGTGTGATTTGGATATATTTTCATGTAAGGCACACTTTTATATATGTGAACATTTGTTTTTGTGCACTATTAGTGAACATTTTATTGTCATAACAATAAAGGTTTAGACAGTGTGAATGCAATACCAGGTTCTCACTACAAACATTTGAGAACTTTTTTCTGCGGGATTTGATAGCCTATATTCTCATTGTTAATTTATCTCCCAATTAATAGGGATCATAATTATCTAGTAATATATGCTTCTACTGCTAACTGCTTTTTAAATTATGTGCCTTAGGAGATCAATTTCTAAAGAATTTACATTAAAAGTTAAGTTTTAAACTTTTTCATCTAAATATTATTATATTTTTTCGAGAGTGCGCCCACAAAGAAGTCTTCTTTCTTTTTCTTGCACAACTACCCCACTTGTAGCTAAGATTATACCAGTTTTCTAGGCACCACATACCCTCTTTTATAAGCCACTTAGGAAGATCCCTGCTTTCTTCCAATTGTAGCAAGTGACACTATTTCAGAAAATGTTAAAGCAGCGGATTAATGCTTAATTCCTTAAAATATATATTGAGGAACAGTCACCTTACCTAGTTTTGTCATATCTCCTTTAGGTCCACTCCAGACCCTCCAAACAACTTTTTAATGTAATTCACAAGCGCCTGTAAAATAGAAAACTGTTTGACATTTATGGTCTTGGTTACAGATGTCTCTGCCTCTACTGATTATATAGTCCCTTGGTACTAGAACCTGGCTAATAAAGAATTGTACCCTACATTGTACCCTACTAATCGTATTGCGGTACTGACATCCTAAGTAGCATACAATATTATCATGGTTTAACAGATCAAGTATATTGTGGATTTTTTTTTCATGCTACCTACCTTTGAATCCAACTCTCCCTTGCCTTTATTACATTCTACACTTGCCCTAACCAGTGCAGTACTTCGAAATACCGCTTTCACATTTAGCGGGTCGCACCCACAGGTTCTTCCCAGATGCGACCCGTTTGAGTCGATGAGGTCACCGCGTCACCTGCAGAGGCAGCGCTTTGAGATCAAATGATCTCCAAGTGCCGCCTACTCCCATATAGTGAACAGGTAGAAGGTCACATCAACCCGGAAACTCATTCATACCCCTTTCACACCGCCAATGCCGGATCCCAACCGGGAATTGGAAACGGGTCCTTCCCGGGTGCGATCCGGCATTGGACGCTGCTGCTGGCTTCCCCGAGGCTGGTTGCCATAGCAGCGGGGGGCTGGAGCCGGCAGCGGGGGCGGCGCTGGGAGATGAGATCATCTCCGTGCCGCCTAACCCGGGAATAACTCTGCTTTGTTTCCGGGTTGAATTATCGGGTCAGGCGACCCGGGATTTCCGACATGGCACTGTTACACTGCACGATGACCCGGGTTATTTGTGCGGTGTGAAAGGGGTATCACACTGCACTTCAACATGAGTCATAACCGTGTAAAACCCTGCTTTAACAGAGGGTTGAAATACCGGGTTGCTCGATCCAGGTTATTTTCCCCGACTACTTTCACACTGCACAAAAACCCTGTTTGCTTCACGTTCATGTGCAATAACCCGGGTTAATTTTGGCAGTGTGAAAGGGGTAGAAGTAGAAAAATAAGATTTTACTTACCGGTAAATCTATTTCTCGTAGTCCGTAGAGGATGCTGGGAACCCGTAAGGACCATGGGGAATAGACGGGCTCCGCAGGAGATAGGGCACTT
Source organism: Pseudophryne corroboree (assembly GCF_028390025.1). Lineage (NCBI taxonomy): Eukaryota > Metazoa > Chordata > Amphibia > Anura > Myobatrachidae > Pseudophryne > Pseudophryne corroboree. The sequence continues at coordinate 78,443,807 of NC_086455.1, read as the reverse complement.
TAAGAAAGCTTTGGACTCTGGGTGTGCACTGGCTCCTCCCTCTATGCCCCTCCTCCAGACCTCAGTTAGGGAAACTGTGCCCAGAGGAGATGGACAGTACGAGGAAGGATTTTTGAAAATCTAAGGGCGAGATCCATACCAGCCACACCAATCACACCGTATAACTTGTGATAAACTTACCCAGTTAACAGTATGAACAACAACATAGCCACGGTTCCACCGAAAAACTATAACATAACCCTTATGTAAGCAATAACTATATACAAGTCTTGCAGAAGAAATCCGCACATGGGACGGGCGCCCAGCATCCTCTACGGACTACGAGAAATAGATTTACCGGTAAGGAAAATCTTATTTTCTCTAACGTCCTTGAGGATGCTGGGACTCCGTAAGGACCATGGGGATTATACCAAAGCTCCCAAACGGGCAGGAGAGTGCGGATGACTCTGCAGCACCGATTGAGCAAACAGGAGGTTTTCCTCAGCCAGGGTATCAAACTTATAGAACTTTGCAAAGGTGTTTGTCCCCGACCAAGTAGCTGCTTGGCACAACTGTAATGCAGAGACCCCTCGGGCAGCCGCTCAAGAAGAGCCCACTTTCCTAGTGGAGTGGGCCTTAACAGATTTCGGTAACGGCAATCCTGACGTAGAATGCGCCTGCTGAATCGTGTTACAGATCTAGCGAGCAATAGTCTGCTTTGAAGCAGGAGCGCCAACCTTGTTGGCCGCATACAGAACGAACAAAGCTTCAGTCTTCCTGATTCTAGCCGTTCTGGTCACATAAATCTTCAAAGCCCTGATTACATCCAGGGACTCGGAATCCTCCAAGTCCTGTGTAGCCACAGGCACGACAATAGGTTGGTTCACATGAAAAGATGAGACCACTTTTGGCAGAAAGTGAGGGCGAGTCCTCAACTCTGCCCTATCCACGTGAAAAACCAAGTATGGGCTTTTATGTGATAAAGCTGCCAATTCGGAAACACGTCTTGCCGAAGCTAACGCCAACAACATGACCACTTTCCACGTGAGGTATTTCAACTCCACAGTTTTGAGTGGTTCAAACCAAGGTGACTTGAGGAAACGTAACACCACGTTAAGATCCCAAGGCGCCACCGGAGGCACAAAGGGAGGCTAAATATGCAGCACTCCCTTAACAAAGGTCTGTACTTCAGGAATAGAGGCCAATTCTCTTTGAAAGGAAATGGATAAGGCCGAAATCTGGACCTTTATGGACCCTAATTTTAGGCCCAAAGTCACTCCTGTTTGAAGGAAGTGAAGTAGACGGCCCAAATGGAACTCCTCCGTAGGAGCAGCTCTGGCCTCACACCAAGAAACATATTTCCGCCATATACGGTGATAATGTTTTAACGTCACGTCTTTCCTAGCCTTGATCAGGGTAGGAATGACTTCCTCTGGAATCCCTTTTTCCGCTAGGATCCGGCGTTCAACCGCCATGCCGTCAAACGCAGCCGCGGTAAGTCTTGGAACAGACAGGACCCCTGCCGCAGCAGGTCCTGCCTTAGAGGAAGAGGCCACGGATCCCCTGCGAGCAACTCTTGCAGCTCCGGATACCAAGTCCTCCGTGGCCAATCCGGAACAATGAGTATTGTTCTGACCCTGCTTCTTCGTATTATTGTCAACACCTTGGGTATGAGAGGAAGCGGAGGAAACACATAGACCGATCTGAACACCCAAGGTGTCACCAGAGCGTCTACCGCTACCGCCTGAGGGTCCCTTGACCTGGCGCAATACCGCTTTTGCTTTTTGTTGAGACGGGATGCCATGTCGATTTGAGGCAGTCCCCAACGATCCGTGATCTGTGCAAAGACTTCTTGATGAAGTCCCCACTCTCCCGGATGCAGGTCGTGCCTGCCGAGGAAGTCCGCCGCCCAGTTCTCCACCCCCGGGATGAACACCGCTGACAGCGCGCTTACATGGCCTTCCGCCCAGCGTAGAATCCTGGTCGCTTCTGCCATGGCCATTCTGCTCCTTGTTCCGCCTTGTCGGTTTATATGAGCCACTGCCGTGACATTGTCTGACTGAATCAGAACCGGTTTTCCCTGAAGCAATTCCTCCGCTTGACGCAGGGCGTTGTACATGGCCCTCAACTCCAGGACGTTGATGTGGAGACAAGACTCTAGGCTTGACCAGAGACCTTGGAAATTTCTTCCCAGTGTCACTGCTCCCCAGCCTCGGAGGCTTGCGTCCGTGGTCACCAGGATCCAGTCCTGAATGCCGAACCTGCGACCTTCTACTAGGTGAGCACTGTTCAGCCACCACAGGAGAGATACCCTGGTCCTGGGAGACAGGGTGATCCTTTGATGCATTTGTAAATGGGACCCGGACCACTTGTCCAAGAGGTCCCATTGAAAAGTCCTCGCAAGGAACCTGCCAAAAGGGATGGCCTCGTAGGAAGCTACCATCTTCCCCAGGACCCGCGTGCAATGATGCACTGAAACCTTTTTTGGTTTTAATAGGTTCCTGACCATGGCTATGAGTTTCTGAACCTTTTCGATCGGAAGAAAAACCTTTTTCTGGTCTGTGTCTAGAATCAGCCCCAAAAAGGTCAGACGCGTTGTAGGGACTAGCTGGGACTTCGGTATTTTGAGAATCCAGCCGTGTATCTGCAACGTCTTCATGGACAGAGACATTTAATCATAACTATTTGTTGCAATGTCCTACAACTTAATAACAAGTATCAAATGAATCTACACATTAATCTGGTTGCTTAAATACCAAATATGACAGGTGTATCTGGCTTCGTTCAAATAATACACATACATGACATTAATTCATTATATAATTTTAAATCATCATGATGTCTGGCGCTTGATATTATTATAATTATGTACTGTATGAAATAAGTGTCGAATCCATCTCTGTGGCATGTCCGTGTAAATGCGTGTGTTATCATATTTTGCTGTGCTCGCCGCTCGTATTTGCAAGTATAGCGACTCATAATGTGTGTAGTTTGTATGTTCTTTTTATGTAATATTTTTGACTTCGACAGTCCACCCTTTGGCAGTAAACAATAACTGCCATCAATTATTAACATAAGAAAAAAAAATATTTCATACAATAATCGGTGACCTAGACACAAGTATGTATTCATTTCGCAAATCAGACACTTGACTATGTTTGGGGAAGACAGGGAGGAGGACGAGACATCCTCTATATGCACTCGGCAGTCACGGGACCACTGGTTGGCTGTGGGACAACATTCAACCTATAGAGTATGCTGGGACAGTGCTTTGGCCTATAATGTCTGATTTGCGATGAACATTTCACACATACATGTACCTATGTCTTTGTACACTGATGTTTGGATTCGATTGAGGTTCTGCTGGGAAGATGAAGAAGACACAAACAAATCGTGAAAGTGACATATAAATTTTTCATGATCTACATATTCCTATCATTTTCTGAACATTGTTTCCATTTCTGGAACGTATGCTAGGTCTGTTTAATAACTGAACAAGGGTTATAAGTAGTGTCCTTCCTAAATAACATAAACCTTCGGAGTTCGGGGAGAGCCACTCATAAACCTTTCTTCCATATATATTAATGAGCTCTTTATCTGCAATGTGTGAATAGCCATTGTCTGATTGTTCCTGATTACCTCTGAACTCCATAACTACTAGACCTTTGATTTTTCTCTGACTCTAACAAACTGATCGGCTAATCCTGGGATCCTATAAGGAAATCACTCCTTCCTCCAGAACCAGTTCCAGTCCCAGTCCCACACTCGACTCCTCATAAAAAAACTTTGCAAAAATAGAATATCCTGAAAAAAAAATGTTTGTCAGCGGGAAAGAACGAAAAGAGAAACAGAACAAAACAACTCTTGTTCATAACAAATCAATTACAATGACTGGTCTTTCTGCAATCCTTTAGTACGCTCACGTAGTGTTCAACAGTGCCGCCTCTCAGTCTTCACGGAACAGAGTCTCTGGTGATACTTTTGCGATCTCACTCGATTTACGAGTTCCTTCCGGACTACCGACTTTCCTGCAATGGGAATCGTGGACCCAAGTCTCCCTCTCGGTTACTTTCACTGGGATAGTGCTGTGTATGGTCCTTCCCACCTGTCCATTAGGCAACCTGAGCGTAAGAACAATCACACAGTCTCCTGGTTCACAATCAAGACAGTTAGTATTTGGCATACCAGCAATCAACAGTTTCAAGTTCTTTTGTCAAGTTCTCAAATGCTGGCTCATCTCAATAAGGTACTGTACTGTCACCTCATTGGTGTATTTCTGATCATTGTGCGGATCAATCATGACATGAGGTTGTCTTCCAAAAACAACCAAAAAGACACAAATACCAAAACATAAACAAATTTCGAAGAGGGTGATTCGTTAAGTGAAGATCTGGGAGTGGTTCCGATGCTACATAATACTAGTGGCAGTATCTATGATCACAATGGTACAATTTCAAGCTTTGCTCCTACTTCTAGGGGTACCATTCTCTACACACAAATTTCTGCACAATTTTTCTTTGCGGTAAACACAGCAGCATCCGTGGCGGCAGGAAATGCCTCTACCCAGTTTGAGAAAACATCGGTGCACACCAATACATAACAATAATTCCTAACGGGTGTTAACTGTACAAAGTCGATTTGTATTTCCTGAAAAGATCCGTCTGCAGGAGGGATATGGGATGGCTCTGTTGGTATTGCTTTACCAATATTCTTCCTCAAGCAAGCAAGACAGGTCATTGTTCTCTTACCTGCATGAGAATAGAATCCTGGCGCACACCAGTAGGCTCTGTCGAAGTAAAAAAAATAAGATTTTACTCACCGGTAAATCTATTTCTCGTAGTCCGTAGTGGATGCTGGGACTCCGTAAGGACCATGGGGATTAGCGGCTCCGCAGGAGACTGGGCACAACTAAAGAAAGCTTTAGGACTACCTGGTGTGCACTGGCTCCTCCCACTAAGACCCTCCTCCAGACCTCAGTAAGGATACTGTGCCCGGAAGAGCTGACACAAATAGGAAGGATTTTGAATCCCGGGTAAGACTCATACCAGCCACACCAATCACACCGTATAACTCGTGATACTATACCCAGTTAACAGTATGAAATATAACTGAGCCTCTCAACAATAACCCTTTAGTTAGGCAATAACTATAAACAAGTATTGCAGACAATCCGCACTTGGGATGGGCGCCCAGCATCCACTACGGACTACGAGAAATAGATTTACCGGTGAGTAAAATCTTATTTTCTCTGACGTCCTAAGTGGATGCTGGGACTCCGTAAGGACCATGGGGATTATACCAAAGCTCCCAAACGGGCGGGAGAGTGCGGATGACTCTGCAGCACCAAATGAGCAAACTCTAGGTCCTCCTCAGCCAGGGTATCAAACTTGTAGACTGTTGCAAAAATGTTTGAACCCGACCAAGTAACAGCTCGGCAAAGTTGTAAAGCCGAGACCCCTCGGGCAGCCGCCCAAGAAGAGCCCACTTTCCTCGTGGAATGGGCTTTTACGGATTTAGGGTGCGGCAGTCCAGCCGCAGCATGTGCAAGTTGAATCGTGCTACAGATCCAGCGAGCAATAGTCTGCTTAGAAGCAGGAGCACCCAGCTTGTTGGGTGCATACAGGATAAATAGCGAGTCAGTTTTCCTGACTCCAGCCGTCCTGGAAACATATACTTTTCAGGGCCCTGACTATGTCCAGTAACTTGGAATCCTCCAAGTCCCAAGTAGCCGCAGGCACCACAATAGGTTGGTTCACATGAAAAACTGATACCACCTTAGGAAGGAATTGGGAACGAGTCCTCAATTCCGCCTTATCCATATAAAATACAGATAAGGGCTTTTGTATGACAAAGCCGCCAATTCTGATACGCGCCTGGCCGACGCCACGGCCCACAGCATGACCACTTTCCACGTGAAGTATTGTAGCTCCACGGATTTAAGTGGCTCAACCCAATGCGACTTTAGGAAATCCAACACCACGTTGAGATCCCACGGTGCCACTTGAGGCACAAACGGGGGCTGACTATGCAGCACTCCCTTAACAAAAGTCCGAACTTCAGGCAGTGAAGCCAGTTCTATTTTGGAAGAAAATCGATAGAGCCGAAATCTGGACCTTCATGGAACCCAATTTTAGGCCCATAGTCACCTCTGACTGTAGGAAGTGCAGAAATCGACCTAGCTGAAATTTCTCCTTTGGGGCCTTCCTGGCCTCACAGCACGCAACATATTTCCACCATATGCGGTGATAATGGTTTGCGTTCACTTCTTTCCTAGCTTTAAATAGCGTAGGGATAACTTCCTCCTTCCTTCAGGATCCGGCGTTCAACCGCCATGCCGTCAAACGCAGCCGCGGTACGTCTTGGAACAGACAGGCCCCCTGCTGCAGCAGGTCCTGTCTGAGCGGCAGAGGCCATGGGTCCTCTGAGATCATTTCTTGAAGTTCTGGTTACCAAGCTCTTCTTGGCCAACCCGGAACAATGAGTATAGTTCTTACTCCTCTCCTTCTTATTATTCTCATTACCCTGGGTAAGAGAGGCAGAGAAGGGAACACATACACCGACTGGTACACCCACGGTGTTACCAGAGCGTCCACAGCTATCGCCTGAGGGTCCCTTGACCTGGCGCAATATCTTTGTAGCTTTTTGTTGAGGCGGGACGCCATCATGTCCACCTGTGGCCTTTCCCAACGGTGTACAATCATTTGGAAAACTTCTGGATGAAGTCCCCACTCTCCCGGGTGGAGGTCGTGTCTTCTGAGAAAGTCTGCTCCTCAGTTGTCCACTCCGGGAATGAACACTGCTGACAGTAGTAACACATGATTTTCCGCCCATCGGAGAATCCTTGTGGCTTCTGCCATCGCCATCCTGCTTCTTGTGCCGCCCTGTCGGTTTACATGAGCGACCGCCGTGATGTTGTCTGACTGGATCAGCACCGGCCGGTGTTGAAGCAGGGGTCTAGCCTGACTTAGGGCATTGTAAATGGCCCTTAGTTCCAGAATATTTATGTGTAGGGAAGTCTCCTGACTTTTCCATAGCCTTGGAAGTTTCTTCCCTGTGTGACTGCCCCCCAGCCTCGAAGGCTGGCATCCGTGGTCACCAGGACCCAGTCCTGTATGCTGAATCTGCGGCCCCCTAGAAGATGAGCACTCTGCAGCCACCACAACAGCGACACCCTGGCCCTTGGAGACAGGGTTATCCGCCGATGCATCTGAAGATGCGACCCGGACCACTTTTCCAACAGATCCCACTGGAAAATCCTTGCATGGGAGCTGGCGAATGGAATTTCTTCGTAAGAAGCTACCATCCTTCCCAGGGCTCGCGTGCATTGATGCACCGACACCTGTATACGTATTAGGAGGTCTCTGTCTAGAGACGACAACTCCTTGGACTTCTCCTCCGGGAGAAACCCTTTTTATCCTGTTCTGTGTCCAGAACCATACCCAGGAACAGTAGACGCGTCGTAGGAACCAGCTGCGACTTAGGAATATTCAGAATCCAGCCGTGCTGTTGTAGCACTTCCCGAGATAGTGCTACTCCGACGAACAACTGCTCCCTGGACCTCGCCTTTATAAGGAGATCGTCCAAATACGGGATAATTATTTCGGCCATTACCTTGGTAACAGACCAACGGCAACGTCTGGAATTGGTAATGACAATCCTGTACCACAATTTTGAGGTACTCCTGGTGAAGAGGGTAAATAGGGACATGCAGGTAAGCATCCTTGATGTCCAGTGATACCATGAAATTCTCCAGGCTTGCAATAATCGCCCTGAGCGATTCCATTTTGAACTTGAACCTTCGTATATAAGTGTTCAAGGCTTTCAATTTTAGAATGGGTCTCACCGAACCGTCTGGTTTCGGTACCACAACATTTTGGAATAGTAACCCCGGCTTTGTTGAAGGAGGAGTACCTTGATTTCACCTGCTGGAAGTACAGCTTGTGAATTGCCGCCAGTACTACCTTTCTCCGAGGGCAGCAGGCAAGGCTGATGTGAGGTAACGGCGAGGGGGAGTCGCCTCGAACTCCAGCCTGTATCCCTGTGATACTATTTGCAGAACCTAGGGATCCACCTATGGGCAAGCCCACTGGTCCCTGAAGTTCCCGAGACGCGCCCCTACCGCACCTGTCTCCACCTGTGGAGCCCCAACGTCATGCGGTGGACTCAGAGGAAGCGGGGGAAGATTTTTGATCCTGGGAACTGGCTGACTGGTGCAGCTTTTTCCTTCTTCCCTTGTCTCTGTGCAGAAAGGAAGCGCCTTTGACCCGCTTGCATTTCTGAAGCCGAAAGGACTGTACCTGAAAATACAGTGCTTTCTTAGGCTGTGAGGAAACCTGAGGTAAAAAAAATTCTTCCCAGCTGTTGCTGTGGATACGAGGTCCCAGAGACCATCCCCAAACAATTCCTCACCCTTATAAGGCAGAATCTCCATGTGCCTTTTATAGGCAGCATCACCTGTCCACTGCCGGGTTTCTAATACCCTCCTGGCAGAATGGACATTGCATTAATTCTGGATGCCAGCCGGCAAATATCCCTCTGTGCATCCTTTATATCTAAGACGACGTCTTTAATATGCTCTATGTTAGCAAACTATTATCCCTGTCTTAGAGTATTAATATTATCTGACTGGGTATCAGACCACGCTGCAGCAGCACTATTTATGCTGAGGCAATTGCAGGTCTCAGTATATAACCTGAGTGTGTATATACAGACTTCAGGATAGCCTCCTGCTTTTTATCAGCAGGCTCCTTCAAGGTGGCCGTATCCTAAGACGGCAGTGCCACCTTTTTTGACAAACGTGTGAGCGCCTTATCCACCCTAAGGGATATCTCCCAACGTGACCTATCCTCTGGCGGGAAAGGGTACGCCATCAGTAACTTTTTAGAAATTACCAGTTTCTTATCGGGGGAACCCACGCTACTTTACACACTTCATTCATTCATCTGATGGGGGAACAAAACACTGGCTGCTTTTTCTCCCCAAAAATAAAACCCCTTTTATGTGGTACTTGGGTTCATGTCAGAAATGCGTAACACATTTTTCATTGCCGAGATCATGTAACGGATGTTCCTAGTGGATTGTGTATATGTCTCAACCTCGTCGACACTGGAGTCAGACTCCGTGTCGACATCTGTGTCTGCCATCTGAGGTAACGGGCACTTTTTTGAGCCCCTGATGGCCTTTGAGACGCCTGAGCAGGCGCGGGCTGAGAAGCCGGCTGTCCCACAGCAGTTTTACGTCATCCAGCCTTCTATGTAAGGAGTTGACATTGTCGGTTAATACCTTCCACCTATCCATCCACTCTGGTGTCGGCCCCACAGGGGGCGAACATCCCATTTATCGGACTCTGCTCCACCTCCACGTAACCTTCCTCATCCCACATGTCGACACAGCCGTACCGACACACCGCACACACACAGGGAATGCTCTGACTGAGGACAGGACCCCACAAAGTCCTTTGGGGAGACAGAGAGAGAGTATGCCAGCACACACCAGAGCGCTATATAATGCAGGGATTAACACTATAACTGAGTGATTTTTCCCCCAATAGCTGCTTGTATAAACAATATTGCGCCTAAATTTAGTGCCCCCCCCCCTCTCTTTTTAACCCTTTGAGCCTGAAAACTACAGGGGAGAGCCTGGGGAGCTTTCTTCCAGCTGCACTGTGAAGAGAAAATGGCGCCAGTGTGCTGAGGGAGATAGCTCCGCCCCTTTTTCGCGGACTTTTCTCCCGCTTTTTTGTGGATTCTGGCAGGGGTATTTATCACATATATAGCCTCTGGGGCTATATATTGTGATGATTTTGCCAGGCAAGGTGTTTATATTGCTGCTCAGGGCGCCCCCCCCCCCCCAGCGCCCTGCACCCATCAGTGACCGGAGTGTGAGGTGTGCATGAGGAGCAATGGCGCACAGCTGCAGTGCTTTGCGCTACCTTGGTGAAGACTGAAGTCTTCTGCCGCCGATTTTCCGGAACACTTCTTGCTTCTGGCTCTGTAAGGGGGCCGGCGGCGCGGCTCCGGGACCGAACATCAATGGCCGGTTCCATGTGGTCGATCCCTCTGGAGCTAATGGTGTCCAGTAGCCTAAGAAGCCCAAGCTACCACCAGTTAGGTAGGTTTGCTTTTTCTCCCCTTAGTCCCTCGCTGCAGTGAGTCTGTTGCCAGCAGATCTCACTGTAAAATAAAAAACCTAAAATATACTTTATTTCTAGGAGCTCAGGAGAGCCCCTAGTGTGCATCTAGCTCAGCCGGGCACAAGAATCTAACTGAGGTCTGGAGGAGGGTCTTAGTGGGAGGAGCCAGTGCACACCAGGTAGTCCTAAAGCTTTCTTTAGTTGTGCCCAGTCTCCTGCGGAGCCGCTAATCCCCATGGTCCTTACGGAGTCCCAGCATCCACTTAGGACGTCAGAGAAAATATTACATAAAGAGAACATATAAACTACACACATTTAAGTCGCTATACTTGCAAATATGCGCAGCGAGCACAGCAATATATGGTAACACACGCAATTACACGGACATGCCACAGAGATGGATTCGACACTTATTTCATACAGTACATAATTATAATTCAAGCGCCAGACATCATGATGATTTAAAATTATCTAATGAATTAATGTCATGAATGTGTATTATTTGAACGAAGCAAGATAGACCTGTCATATTTACTATTAAAACAACCAGCTTAATGTGTAGATTAATTTGATACTTGTAATTAAGTTGTAGTACATTGCAACACGGAATTATGATTAAATGTATAAAAGCTAAAATCACTTTTATTAGAACAATGGATGTTCCGAATGGAACAGTGGACAGGAAGCTCAGGCCAGCCCCTTTGGACGTCCCCAGGGATGAGCCGGTTCAGCATATACAAAGAAACTAGTGACTCAATCATGAATGAGAGTCCCCTCCCCCAGAAACTAGATAACACATTTTTGCTGATCACACAGGAAGGTAGTTCCTGTTTTTGGTCTCAGAGTTGCTGTAAGGTCTGAGACGATGATGGAGTTATTGTCAGCTCAGTTCTTGTTTTGGTCTCAGCGTAAGATGGAGTCCCGGCATGATTTTACAGAAAGAGAGAGACATAAGCATTGAAGGGAATGGTATTGTATCGCTGGCCTGTAACTGCATGTAAATGTATGTAATTGTATGTAACTATGTTTTAACTGCTTACTGTGTGAGTTGTATTCATGTAACTATAGGTATACTGTACTTTGTAATATATATTGAATCCATATCCTTTTAATAGCAAATATATACTTCAATGAGCTTTGGAACTCAGATAATGTGTGGGTGTATTGTTTTCTCTTATGGGATAGTGTTTTGCGATGTACAGTGCACTTTTATCGTATATGGTAGAGCGGGCATTTTAAATATTTGTGAGAAATCAATTTGGCAATATTTGTGAGAAATCAATTTGGCATTCTTAGATGAGGGCTCTTACGGGATATCAGGGTCTTAATGATGCACTGTACATTACAAACGCGGCTGTAATTGACCGGCTCCAATGGACGCATTGAGAAGCTAATGAAAATAACATCCACGTTAATGTATTGTTGTGTTATCAGTAAGCCAATGATATGAAATTTCAAGGGACAATGCGTTTCTCATAATATTTAAGATGCAAAAATGTATTTTTATTGTTGCAAAACAAGGTTCAAATAAGTCATATTGTGCTTGATTCAGATTGGATTGCTTATCTGTTAGGTAGGGTTAAAAGTACATTTAAAAGTTGCTGCATAGCCTTGATATAGTTTTTATTTTTAACTCAGGCCTAAAATAACTTCTGGTGCTTGTATGATGTGTGATTTCTTTGTGACAAAGGAAGCCGCATGGTCTGTCCTCCATTTTGGACTAACCACATGGCCTGTCCACCATTTTGTGTAACCCTCATGGATGTGGAAGGGGGAGGAGCAGCGGCCATTTTGGGAAGGTCATTTTTCTAAATGGCTGATTTTCACTGATCAGAATAATCAGCTTTCCTTGGTCACATCAAACACCATTTATGAGTTACCAATGGATTTATTTAACCCATGCCATAGTCAATTACAAATAGTTTCAGCTGGGCCTAGTGAGAGTTAAGAGATGAATACTTGATGTAATAATTACACACAGATATAAAAAATAAGATTTTACTTACCGGTAAATCTATTTCTCGTAGTCCGTAGTGGATGCTGGGGACTCCGTAAGGACCATGGGGATAGATGGGCTCCGCAGGAGACATGGGCACTTTAAGAAAGAATTTAGGTTCTGGTGTGCACTGGCTCCTCCCTTTATGGCCCTCCTCCAGACCTCAGTTAGAGAAACTGTGCCCAGAAGAGCTGACAGTACAAGGAAAGGATTTTGGTAATCCAGGGCAAGATTCATACCAGCCACACCAATCATACCGTATAACATGTGAAAACAACCAGTTAACAGTATGACAAACGACAGAGCATCAGGTCAAACCCTGATGCAACCATAACATAACCCTTATTGAAGCAATAACTATATACAAGTATTGCAGAAGAAGTCCGCACTTGGGACGGGCGCCCAGCATCCACTACGGACTACGAGAAATAGATTTACCGGTAAGTAAAATCTTATTTTCTCTAACTTCCTAGTGGATGCTGGGGACTCCGTAAGGACCATGGGGATTATACCAAAGCTCCCAAACGGGCGGGAGAGTGCGGATGACTCTGCAGCACCGATTGAGCAAACAATAGGTCCTCCTCAGCCAAGGTATCAAACTTGTAGAACTTTGCAAAAGTGTTTGAACCTGACCAAGTAGCCGCTCGGCAAAGTTGTAATGCCGAGACCCCTCGGGCAGCCGCCCAAGAAGAGCACACCTTCCTAGTGGAATGGGCCTTAACTGATATTGGCAGCGGCAATCCAGCCGCAGAATGAGCCTGCTGAATCGTGTTACAGATCCAGCGAGCAATAGTTTGCTTTGAAGCAGGAGCACCAAGCTTGTTGGATGCATACAGGATAAACAACGACTCTGTTTTCCTGACCCTAGCCGTTCTGGCTACATAAACCTTCAAAGCCCTGACCACATCAAGCAACTCGGAATCCTCCAAGTCAGTAGTAGCCACATGCACCACAATAGGTTGGTTTATATGAAAAGATGAAACCACTTTCGGCAGAAATTGTGGACGGGTCCGCAATTCTGCTCTATCCACATGAAAAACCAGATAGGGGCTTTTATGTGACAAAGCCGCCAACTCTGACACATGCCTAGCCGAAGCCAAGGCCAATAGCATGACCACCTTCCACATGAGATATTTCAACTCCACCGTTTTAAGTGGTTCAAACCAGTGGGATTTCAGGAAAATTAACACCACGTTAAGATCCCAAGGTGCCACTGGAGGCACAAAAGGAGGCTGAATATGCAGCACTCCCTTTACAAACGTCTGAACTTCAGGTAGAGAAGCCAACTCCTTTTGAAAGACAATGGATAGGGACGAAATCTGGACCTTAATGGAACCCAATTTTAGGCCCAAATTCACTCCGGACTGTAGGAAGTGAAGGAAACGGCCCAGCTGGAATTCCTCCGTAGGAGTATTCCTGGCCTCACACCAAGCATTATATTTTCGCCATATACGGTGATAATGATGAGCTGTCACGTCCTTCCTAGCCTTTATCAGCGTAGGAATGACCTAATCCGGAATGCCTTTCTCTGCTAGGATCCGGCGTTCAACCGCCATGCCGTCAAACGCAGCCGCGGTAAGTCTTGGAACAGACAGGGCCCCCGTTGCAACAAGTCCTGTCTTAGAGGAAGAGGCCACGGGTCCTCTGTGAGCATTTCTTGCAGATCTGGATACCAAGTCCTTCGTGGCCAATGAGGATTGTTCTTACTCCTCTTTTTCTTATTATCCTCAGCACCTTGGGTATGAGAGGAAGAGGAGGAAATACATAGACCGACTGGAACACCCACGGTGTCACCAGGGCGTCCACAGCTATCGCCTGAGGGTCTCTTGACCTGGCGCAATACCTCTGTAGCTTTTTGTTGAGGCGGGATGCCATCATGTCCACTGTGGCAGTTCCCACCGACTTGTAATCTGTGCGAAGACTTCCTGATGAAGTCCCCAATCTCCCGGGTGGAGGTTGTGTCTGCTGAGGAAGTCTGCTTCCCAGTTGTCCACTCCCGGGATGAACACTGCTGACAGTGCGCTTACGTGATTCTCCGCCCAGCGAAGAATTCTGGTGGCTTCCGCCATCGCCACCCTGCTCCTTGTGCCGCCTTGTCGGTTTACATGAGCCACTGCGGTGATGTTGTCTTACTGAATAAGAACCGGTTGGTCGCGAAGCAGGGTCTCCGCTTGACGTAGGGCGTTGTATATGGCCCTTCGTTCCAGGATGTTGATGTGAAGGCAAGTATCTTGACTTGACCACAGACCTTGGAAATTTCTTTCCTGTGTGACTGCTCCCCAACCTCGGAGGCTTGCGTCCGTGGTCACCAGGACCCAGTCCTGAATGCCGAATCTGCGGCCCTCGAGAAGGTGAGCGCTCTGCAGCCACCACAGGAGTGACACCCTGGCCCTGAGGGATAGGGTGATTAACTGATGCATCTGAAGATGTGATCCGGACCACTTGTCCAGTAAGACCCATTGAAAGGTCCTCACATGGAACCTGCCGAAGGGAATGGCCTCGTATGATGCCACCATCTTTCCCAGGACTCGGGTACAGTGATGTACTGACACCTGTTTTGGTTTTAATAGATTCCTGACCAGTGTCATGAGCTCCTGAGCTTTCTCTATCGGGAGATAAACCCTTTTCTGGTCTGTGTCTAGAATCATGCCCAGGAAAGGACGACTCGTAGGAACCAACTGCGACTTTGGAATATTTAGAATCCAGCCGTGTTACCGTAACACTTCCAGAGAAAGTGCAACGCTGTTCAGCAACTGCTCTCTTGATCTCGCTTTTATGAGGAGATCGTCCAAGTACGGGATAATGGTGACCCCTTGCTTCCGCAGGAGTACCATCATTTCCGCCATTACCTTGGTAAATATTCTCGGTGCCGTGGAGAGACCAAACGGCAACGTCTGAAATTGGTAATGACAATCCTGTACCACAAATCTGAGGTACGCCTGATGAGGTGGATAAATGGGGACATGAAGGTATGCATTCTTTATGTCCAGAGACACCATAAAATCCCCCCCTTCCAGGCTTGTGATGACCGCTCTCAGCGATTCCATCTTGAACTTGAACCTTTTCAGGTATATGTTCAGGGATTTTAAATTCAATATGGGTCTGACCGAACCGTCCGGTTTCGGGACTACAAACATGGTCGAATAATAACCCCTTCTCTGTTGAAGGAGGGGAACCTTGACCACCACTTGTTGAAGATACAATTTGTGAATTGCAGTTAACACTATTTCCCTCTCGTGGGGGGAAGCTGGTAGGGCCGATTTGAGGTATCGGTGAGGGGGCATCTCTTCGAATTCCAGCTTGTATCCCTGAGACACAATTTCTATCGCCCAGGGATCCACCTGGGAGTGAACCCACTTGTGGCTGAAATTTCGAAGACGTGCCCCCACCGGGCCTAGCTCTGCCTGTGGAGCCCCAGCGTCATGCGGTGGATTTTGTAGAGGCCAGGGAGGACTTCTGTTCCTGGGAACTAGCTGTGTTGTGCAGCTTCTTACCTCTGCCCCTGCCTCTGGCAAGAAAGGATGCACCTCGGACTTTCTTGTTTCTTTGTGATCGAAAGGACTGCATTTGATAATACGGTGCTCTCTTAGGCTGTGAGGGAATAAAAGGCAAAAAATGTGACTTTCCAGCTGTAGCTGTGGAGACCAGGTCCGAGAGACCCTCCCCAAACAATTCCTCACCCTTGTAAGGTAAAACCTCCATATGCCTTTTTGAGTCGGCATCACCTGTCCATTGCCGAGTCCACAGGACCCTTCTGGCAGAAATCGACATAGCATTTATTCTAGAACCCAGTAGACTAATGTCTCTTTGAGCATCTCTCATATTTAATATGCCCCAGGGTCAACAATACAGTATCCTTGTCTAAGGTATCAATTTCCTCAGATAAGGTATCTGTCCATGCTGCTACAGCACTACACACCCAGGCCGACGCAATTGCCGGCCTCGGTAAGGTACCTGAATGTGTATAAATGGACTTCAGGGTAACCTCCTGTTTGCGATCCGCAGCATCTTTGAGGGTAGCCGTATCCTGTGACGGCAGGGCTACCTTCTTGGATAAGCGTGTTAAAGCTTTGTCCACCCTAGGGGAGGAGTCCCAGCGTAACCTGTCCGTTGGCGGGAAAGGATACGCCATAAGAATCCTTTTGGAAATCTGCAGTTTTTTATCTGGAGATTCCCAAGCCTTTTCACATAACTCATTTAGCTCGTGTGAGGGGGGAAAGGTTACCTCCGGCTACTTTTCCCCATACATATGCACCCTCTTGTCAGGGACTGGGGTTTCCTCTGTGATGTTGAACACATCCTTCATTGCTATAATCATATAACGGATAGATTTAGCCAATTTTGGCTGTAACTTTGCATCATCGTAATCGACACTGGAGTCAGAATCCATGTCGGTATCTGTGTCAACAGTTTGGGATAGTGGGCGCTTCTGAGACCCTGACGGCCTCTGCGACATAGGATCAGGCACGGGGTGGGACCCTGACTGTCCCGAGGCTTCAGCTTTTTCTAACTTTTTATGCAAGGAATTAACATTATCATTTAAAACCTTCCACATATCCATCCAATCAGGTGTCGGTGCCATCGGTGGAGACACCACATTCATTTAATGCCGCTCTGCTTCCACATAGCCTTCCTCATCAGACATGTCGACACAAGCGTACCGACACACCACACACACAGGGAATGCCCTCTCTGAAGACAGTTCCCCCACAAGGCCCTTTGGAGAGACAGAGAGAGAGTATGCCAGCACACACCCCAGCGCTATAAACCCAGGAATAACATAGTAACTTAATGTTAACCCAGTAGCTGCTGTTTATATTGCTTTTTGCGCATAATTATGTGCCCCCCCCCCTCTCTTTTTATCCTCTTCTACCGTGTATCTGCAGGGGAGAGCCTGGGGAGCTTCCTCTCAGCGGAGCTGTGGAGAAAAAAATAGCGCTGGTGAGTGCTGAGGAAGAAGCCCCGCCCCCTCGGCGGCGGGCTTCTCTCCCGCTTAAATCTGCAATTTTTTGGCGGGGGCTCATACATATATACAGTGCCCAGCTGTATATATGCTTAACTTTGCCAAAAGAGGTCCCAAATGCTGCCCAGGGCGCCCACCCCCCTTCGCCCTGCACCCTTACAGTGACCGGAGTATGTGAGGTGTGTGGGAGCAATGGCGCACAGCTGCAGTGCTGTGCGTTACCTCAGTGAAGATCATGAAGTCTTCTGCCGCCTTTGAAGTCTTCTTTTCTTCTCATACTCACCCGGCTTCTATCTTCCGGCTCTGCGAGGGGGACGGCGGCGCGGCTCGGGGACGGACGGCTAGGGTGAGATCCTGCGTACCAATCCCTCTGGAGCTAATGGTGTCCAGTAGCCTAAGAAGCAGGACCTAGCTTCAGAGAGTAGGGCTGCTTCTCTCCCCTCAGTCCCTCGATGCAGGGAGTCTGTTGCCAGCAGAGCTCCCTGAAAATAAAAAACCTAACAAAATACTTTCTATCAGCAAACTCAGGAGAGCTCACTGAAAAGCACCCAGCTCCTCTGGGCACAGTATCAAACTGAGGTCTGGAGGAGGGGCATAGAGGGAGGAGCCAGTGCACACCCAGGTCTAAAGACTTTCTTAAAGTGCCCATGTCTCCTGCGGAGCCCGTCTATCCCCATGGTCCTTACGGAGTCCCCAGCATCCTCTAGGACGTTAGAGAAATACAAATCTGACGGGAAAGCAGAGTCATTTCAGCACTATAAGGAATGTAACAAAATATGCAAAAAGGAAATAAGAGCGGCTAAAGTAGAAACTGAAAAACTAGTAGCAAAGGAAAGCAAAGCGAATCCCAAAAAATTCTTTAAATACATTAATAGCAAGAGATTAAAGAAGGAGAGTATAGGCCCTTTAAAAGACAAGTTGGGAGTCTTAAGCAAAAATGATAATGACACAGCGGACACACTAAATGAGTTTTTTTCAACAGTATTTACTACAGAGGACCCAATTCAGGGACTAACACATAATCTCAATAATGAGAATATCCCACTGATCGGTACTTATTTAAGCGAGGAAGTAGTCTGTGACCGATTAAAACATTTAAAGATTAATAAGTCACCAGGTCCCGATGGTATTCACCCAAGGGTTCTAATGGAGCTTCACTCTGAACTTGCAAAACCGCTATTTTTGATCTTTAAGGATTCAGTAATATCAGGTATGGTTCCCAAAGACTGGCGTATAGCGGAAGTTGTGCCTATATTCAAAAAGGGAAGTAAAGCTGAACCAGGTAATTATAGACCAGTTAGTCTTAAATCTATAGTGGGGAAAGTATTGGAAGGTATTCTAAGAGATAGTATTCAGAAGTTCCTTGAAGTCAATAAGGTCATTAAAAGGAATCAACATGGGTTTATGAAGGACAGATCCTGTCAAACCAACTTACTTGGCTTTTATGAAACAGTAAGCAGAAACCTAGATCAGGGTAAAGAGGTGGATGTAATCTTTTTAGATTTTGCCAAAGCATTCGACACTGTACCACACATGAGACTTATCTATAAGCTACAAGAATCAGGGCTAGGAAGCACAATATGCACTTGCGTCAAAAACTGGTTAGATAATAGAGAGCAGCGCGTTGTGGTTAATGGATCTTTTTCAACTTGGACTGAAGTACTAAGTGGTGTGCCGCAAGGCTCAGTATTAGGATCGCTATTGTTCAATATTTTCATTAACGACCTAACAGAAGGTCTAGAGAGCATGGTGTAAATTTTTGCAGATGATACCAAATTGTGTAAAGTTATAAATGCGGAGGGGGATGCTGAGTCGCTTCAGAACGACTTAGTTAAATTAGAAGCTCGGGCAGCGAAATGGAGAATGCGCTTCAATACAGACAAGTGTAAGGTAATGCACTGTGGTAACAAGAACAAAAATAACACCTACCTACTAAATGAGGTAAAATTAGGGGATTCTGTATTGGAAAAGGACTTAGGTGTCCTCATAGATAGCAAACTAAGCAGTAGTACCCAAAGTAGGACTGCAGCAAAGAAGGCTAATAAGATATTAGCATGCATAAAACGGGGAATTGATGCTAGGGACGAGAGTATTATACTCCCGTTATATAAATCACTTGTGAGGCCACACCTTGAATACTGTGTACAATTCTGGGCACCTTACTACAAAAAGGATATCCTGGAGCTAGAAAAGGTTCAAAGGCGGGCGACCAAACTAATTAAGGGTATGGAGACGCTGGAATACGAGGAAAGGCTTGCAAGACTAGGCATGTTTACACTGGAAAAGAGGAGATTAAGAGGGGACATGATCAACATTTACAAATATATAAGGGGACAATATACAGATCTTGCGCAGAACCTGTTTTTGGTTAGATCAACACAGAGAACTTGTGGACACTCGCTCAGGTTAGAGAAGAGGAGATTCCGCACAATACGGCGTAAAAGTTCTTTACGGTAAGGACGATACGTGTTTGGAATTCCCTGCCTGAGGGAGTTGTAATGGCTGACTCAGTGAACACCTTTAACAATGGGTTAGATAAATTCCTAATGGATAAGGATATCCAGGGTCACGGGGCATAGTCACGCACTATGGTTATTATAAAAAAAGAGGGGTAAAATGTAACTGCAGTCATCAACTTCAGTCAAAATTTTATACAAAATAATCGTGCATAGGAGACCACAAATAGGTTGAACTCGATGGACAATTGTCTTTTTTCAACCTTAGATACTATGTTACTATGTTACAGAATGTTCCCCACAAATTCCCAGCGTCTGCTCCCCCAGCAGCACGTTCATCACATGCCTTCTTGTGTGCCCCAAATGCCCTTCCAACAGCATGTTCCCCACATGCCCCCTGTAACACAAAAGCCCATACCATCTCTGTTACATGTCCCCAGCACATCTGTGACATCACTGCTCCACATAAGTGTGTTCCCTGTGTGCTCCAAGCATCTGCCCCCTGCAGCGTGTTCCACCACACCTCTCTCTCACGCTTCCTCCACATCAGGTTCTTCTCCGCATGCTCCACTGTGTTGCCAAGTTAGCCCAGCATCTGTTCCCCAGCAGCGTGTTTCCACATACCCCTCCACATCAGCGGTTTCCCCAAATGCCCCCAGCATCTGCCATCCCCAAGCTTCCTGTTATCCACATGTCCCCTGTGCTAGGGATGTCCATCGCCCACAGATGATTAATTTACTTCCAGCATTTCGTGTACCCCTTTCAGACTGCTAGCTTTGAACACAGGTTATTGGCACATGAGCGTGCATAACCCATGTTCATGTGTCGTCTGAAAGGTGCCAGGGAAAATAAGACCCGGCATTTCAACCCTGGAAGCGAGCAGGGTTGAACTCATGTTCAACCTGGCTCGCTGTGCGGTGTGAACGGGAGCAGGGTCGATGCGACCCAATTCCTGTTCAGACTGTGTGGACGGGCTGCGCTTAGCGATCATGTACCGGGTTGCAGCCAGCAGCAATATGCCAGGTTGCAGACAGCGACGGCGGGGCACCTGAGGCGGGTCGCACCCTGGAAGCTTCCATGCCAGGCTCCCGAGTGCGACCCGCCTCAGGCGGTCTGAAAGGGGTATAAACAACCTATGGTCTATTTCAAATGTTGAATAATTTTACCATCGATGGCGGAAAACCAGATGGTTTCTCACCATCGATGGTATCTATGGACCTAATCGTTTTTTTCTTTTAAATTTATACGCTGCTGCACAGAGCTGCTAGGCTGTCAGCCAGCAGCCCTACCTGAGCCACCCTCGGCTCACACATACTGTACACAGTGTGCTGTGATGGGCATGGGATGGCCCGCCCCTATACAGACAGAGCTGTCATTCACACCCCAGCACCACCACTGGCTCTTACAAAAAAGTCACCACGCATAGCCATCCCGTCTCTCTCTCGCTTGAAGAAGATCCTGAACCTTATGGGTGAATGTCACAGTCACAGGGATGCTGGGGGCATTACATACCTGTGACACGTACCCATCAGGTTTTTCTTTGACAGATACGGTCACATTAGGTTTGGACATTGATGACTGCAAATCATTGATGGTCATCAGCCAATGGCAGATAGATTTAACATTAATGGGAGAGAACCACATGGTTTCCCACCATCAATGATAGCCGCGGCTCAATAATTTTCTGTCTTCATGCTTGCATACTAGTGACTGCTGGCTGGCAGCAGTCAGTATGTGCAGAGATGTGTGGGGTAGGGCAGTGGGCTGGGGGAATGTAGCCTCAGGGAGGAGAAGTCGCTGAGTCTGTGACTCCTCCTCAAGACGTCCTGTAAGCAGCAGGGACTCAGGCCCTTATCAGGATCCGCAGAGGCTGGTCCATGCAGCCGTTTTTCCTTTTGTTTCTCTTACAGCTCTGTTGAAAAGTCAAGGGGAGATGTTATAAGGAAGGTGGAAGACTGCAACTTATGATTGGTTCTCCGATTCACACCACCCCTCCACAGCCATTTTGCATAACCCTTAAGTTCATTTGCAGGGTCCTGGGACAAACAACTGCATGTAGCAACCACCAGGGCTCCAGCTGGGATGTGGGTGAAAGTGCTGTACAGCTTTAATTGTTCTTGTGGCTGAATTCCAAACAAAACAAAATTTAAAATGAAGACGCCAAATAGGTCTTGAGAGGAAACCCACAATCTAAACGCCAAGTTTGGTCGTCATGTTACAAAGGGAGCTGTGTCAGTTCTCTCCAGTAAAAAGCCTCTCAGATTCCCAGGGTACTTCTTTCTCTCCTTTTGCAACAACAACACAAACAACACACTTGTGCGCCCCTTGCTTTTTCCCATGCTACACGGAAATATATTTTTTAGAAGCTGTTAACGCCGCCTTGCAGTTCACGGTATTTATTTCTGGGAATGGGGAGTATCAGTGCTTGCTTCCAGCCCACCAAAAGTGCCAGTTGAAAAGCCCTATTCATCCAACAAGACGTGTATGAAACAAAACCCAGACTGCTGTAGAATGTGCAGGGTATTTTAATTCAACAGCTGCGTGTTCCCCTTACGGAGCACTTATTACTACCAGACACCAGAGTCCTCAGCTTTCACCTTACCTTTACAAGTACTTAGGGTGACACAGAGAAAACAGACATGGAGAAAAACAGCATGGGACAAAGCAGACCTGGCTAGTTATTGCTATGTTATTTTATATTTATTTGTTTGGTTTACTACACAGTGTCTTGTGCCCTTGCCAAGGACACGTTATTTAATCTTTGTGCTCCTGCCCTGACAGCTAAAGCAAGCCTAAGAGTAAGCATGGAGCATTCTGAAATCTGTACTTGAAGGTGACAGGCTGTCAACTACACAGCTAGCTTCTGGGCTGGCTCTCCTGCTGTGTGGGCTGGAAGAAGCCTTCCCGAGAGACAGCATAGCACACATACAGTGCTGGCAATGAAATGCTTTCTCCCGAGTGAACAGGGCACAAGACACTATGCAGCATGTAATAAGGAAACAGCATTGTAATTACATTGCATTACAGCAGCCATGTTTATATAAAAAGGTTCATGGAAATAATTCAGCCCAAATTGAGCTTATGAAGCGGATTCTGAGTTGGATGCAGCTGCGTCTTTTTTCACTGCAGCAGCGTCTGCATCTGTATGCTAATGCCATGGCCGATGATCTTTATACTGAGACGCTCACTTTTGCGGAGCAAATTAGTCTCGGTGCACCATCGGTCGCCCCACTGAAACTTGCACTAGTCCTATGACAGGTGTCCTGTGTGAGCGGTCCTGCATCTTTAGACACAGCCGCTGTCAGTGTCAGGACCGTATCTGGCTAGCCACCCTCCTGTTACCTCCCAGAAATGCCCACTGACATCATTCTCCCTGCGCCAAAACTTTTTATCTGCATCTCCAATCGGTAACCATCATGCGCAGTGCGACTTGGTCACATTTGCAGATCTAAAACACTGTCTGTTTGCTTGCGCCATCACCACTGCGTCTACCTCTGAATCAGGCCGATGGTCAAGCAGCATACCTGTGTCACGCTGGGCTGAAAGTGAGGCTCTGACGAATGGGCGTCAGCTGGTGGAGTGGATGCCAGTACAGGAAGAAATCGAGGAGACCGGATATAGTTCCTTCTCATATACTTTAGAGTTCAAAGAATGGACAATTGAAGAATAAGACTGAGGAATGAATGCTCGCCAAACGTGGCTGAATAACACTGTAGAATGAAGACTTTAAGACTGAAGAATGATTGCTTGGTAAAAGTGGCTGAAGAACACTGAAGAATGCTGCATAGTCGTGACTAAAGAACACTGAAGAATGCTGCTGAAGTAATGAATGCTGAATAGTTATGACTGAAGACCACTGAAAAATGCTACTGAAGAATGAATGCTGCATAGTCGTGACTAAAGAACACTGAGGAATGCTGCTGAAGAATGGATGTTGAATAGTCGTCATTGAAGAATGCTGCTTTGAAGACTAAAGAATGAATGCTGAGTAGACGTGACTGAAGTATACTGAGGAATGCTGCTTTAAAGACTGAAGAATGAATGCCGAGTAAATGTGACTGAAGAACTTTGAAGATGATGCTTTGAAGACTGAAGAATGAAACAGTCGTGGCTGGAGGGAACTCTGGATGACCAGGAGACCCTCTACGGTCGCAGGGCACCCGGGGTGCTACCCAGAGGGCGGACAGCTGCAGACTGCGGAACGGAGAAGCCACCGGTAGGGGTGCAGCGGAAAGTGATGGAAAGACTTGTACAGCGGAGTTAGAGACCCTTTGGATCGTGGGAAAACCACAGGGAGTACCTGAGGGAGCTCAGAGCTGGAGCTTCTGCTCAAGGCAGTAACATATAGCACTGGCAGCTTTAAAGAGTGGGCTGACCCCTTTTGTTAGGGGAAGCTGCCTGGGATTGGCTGAGCTTTCCACAGAGCTCAACCATTGGTTGCAATAAACTTGGTATCCAACATGGCGGCTCCCAGTGCTGCAGACACACAACCTCACCCACCTAGTCTCCCGTCTCCCACTCTCTGAAAGCCGCACCGTCACCGCCGCCAGCCCCGCCGTGCCTCACCATGGCCGCGCAGCATCACCAGCAGCCAGACGGGCAAGCCCCGGACCCCGAATCCGGATGTAAGCCGCCAGCGCCAGACAACTTGCCTAATCTCCTGGAACTGCTGGGAGGCTCCCAAAAATCGGGTGGCATTCCTGGCTTCGCGGAATAGTGTGCATGTCCCCCGATGCCGCTCACATCCCCGCCAACCACTTACAAAGTAAAGTGGGCGGATGTTGCTGTCCCCCCCCACCCACATGGCTTGCCACTGTGCTGACCTGGCTGCCCTCTCCTGGAGGGGGAATCCAGAAAGTTGTCAACTATATGGTCAAGGTTTTTAATATTTATTATGTGCACATACTTTACTACTAAAGTATTTTAAAAGAAAAACATACACGTTTCCATCCCTGCATATCAGGCCCACATCTACATGTAGCCGTTCCAAAAATCCTGAATTCTAAGTAGTGTGCATCTACTATGTGTATTTTAGGGCAGAGGTCCCAAACTGGGCGCCATGGAACCCTGGGGTGCCTCAGGACACTTGCAGGGGTGCTCTGGGTTGGTGGTCCAGGAAGAATTCAAACTATTTATGGTCAATGCATTAGGCAAAACCAGTGCTTGTGGCTTCCAATCATAGCATATGTGGACAAACAGAAGCAATTCCTGTCCCTCGACATATAACTGAGCCTATGATTGACATATAAACACAATTTACTTAATGTAAAACTTTTTTACAGAATTTCTCAATAAGAAACTTTTGGGCTAGGGATGCCGTGAAAAAAATTCTGAAACGTATAGGGGGTCGTGATTCAAAAATGTTTGGGAACCAATGTTTTAGGGAATAGGTGCACCATCTAGAGGACAGATTACATACTACATATAAAGCTATTTTCACTATATTGCAACCTAGAGACAATAAACATGGAGAAAATCATTATGAAACAAAACAGTCATTGAAGCAGACCTGCCACTAGGTCCTATGACATTATGGGCCAGTTCAGACCCGAACACAGTCGCGCATCTGTACACTGCGTACATCCTTACACATTGCGGCCTGGATGCGGGCGCAGTGTCATTGACAGTGGAGGCCGTCGGGGCAGCGTTGGGGATGTGGGGCATCCTGAACGGGGGCGAGCCGGGACCCGTTTTCAGGGGGGCTATGTGACGTCATGTACAGTTCTTAAAATTGAGGTTATGGCAACTAAGAAATGAACCAATGAGTTTTTTGTGTCAAAGTTTAAAATAATAGTGTAAGGTATTACATTCATTTAGAGCAGTGGTTCTCAAACTCGGTCCTCAGGACCCCACACAGTGCATGTTTTGCAGATAACCCAGCAAGTGCACAGGTGTATTAATTACTCACTGACACATTTTAAAAGGTCCTCAGGTGAAGATAATTATTTCACTTGTGATTCTGTGAGGAGACCAGCAAAACATGCACTGTGTGGGGTCCTGAGGACCGAGTTTGAGAGCCTGTGATTTAGAGGAGCCACAGAAGTTTTTATTTAGCTCAGTGGTTCTCAAACTCGGTCCTCAGGACCCCACACAGTGCATGTTTTGCAGGTAACCCAGCAGGTGCACAGGTGTATTAATTACTCACCGACACATTTTAAAAGGTCTGCAGGTGGAGTTAATTATTTCACTTGTGAGTCTGTGAGGAGACCTGCAAAACATGCACTGTGTGGGGTCCTGAGGACCGAGTTTGAGAACCTGTGATTTAGCTGTATGGCAGGGCTGGAGCATGATCAAAGTTCTCATGGCAGAAATCACACTCAGCATCCATAATTATTAATATTATCGTTTTAATTTGTACAGCTCTACTAGGCCTATATTATACATGGTTTTACAGACAATATTGGATCATTCACATGAGTCCCTGCCTCACTGGGGTTTAGGGTCTACATTTCCTGCCTCAAAAACACTTGGGTCCATATTACCAGAAGCCAGTTAATCTACCAATATGTTTTTTGGATGTAGTAGGAAATCATGGCGATCGGAGGAAATCTATGCAAATTCCATACAGATATATGACCCGATTCAGATGTGGTTGGAGAATGAATCAGTGCTGCGTCGCATTGGACTTGTGACACCACTGGCCGGCTGAGTGACCCAGGAAGTCCCCACAAGCCAGTCGCCGCGGCTCCATCCAAGAGGCCAGGAAATCTCTGTTTGGTGAAACGGCTGCTGTCATCGCCCCCTACACGCCCCCAAAAAGTATCAGACTGTCAATCTCTTGAGGTCTGCGGCCATACTGTGCCTGATGAGGCCGATCCGTACTGCACATGCACAGTAGGCGTTTGGTGCATGCACAAAGTACCGAATATCGTTACTTGCGCACGACCAATGTGCCCTATGTGGCGGGACCTGAATCAGGCCCACAGTGACTAAACTCAAATCAAACCCATGGCCCCCGTGCTGTGAAGGGGTTTGGTATATTAAGTCAACATGAGAGTGAAACAAATTGACAATATGTCGACAGTATCTTTTTCAGGAAAAAAGGGGCTTTTTTTGGGACCGCACTAGTCTTTCATTAAATTACTAATGTCCTCTGAAAGACTGATTTATGACGCTAAATTGCGTTATGGATACAGCAACCTTATGCATATGAAAAAATCTTTTTGCAAATATTCGTTGCTATCAGTGGTGCTCCCTAGAGTCAAAATAGAAATATCTGCTAAGGAAACCCAACAAAAGAGAGTTGGAACTTTCCAACTCTCTTTTGTTGGGTTTCCTTAGCAGTATCTTTTTCAGGTAAGCCTAACTCTTTCCAAATTACGGCATTTTAACCATGTTAACATACTGTACATGCCAACATTATGAATGCCGACATATAGTGAAAGTCGGTTATATGACTGCATGCCCTGTGATGTAGCACTGTGACACCATGTGTAGTACACTGGTGCTAGCAAATATATTTCTCTGACGTCCTAGTGGATGCTGGGACTCCGTCAGGACCATGGGGATTAGCGGCTCCGCAGGAGACAGGGCACAAAAATAAAAGCTTTAGGATCAGGTGGTGTGCACTGGCTCCTCCCCCTATGACCCTCCTCCAAGCCTCAGTTAGGTTTTTGTGCCCGTCCGAGCAGGGTGCAATCTAGGTGGCTCTCCTAAAGAGCTGCTTAGAAAAAGTTTTTAGGTTTTTTATTTTCAGTGAGTCCTGCTGGCAACAGGCTCACTGCATCGAGGGACTTAGGGGAGAAGAAGTGAACTCACCTGCGTGCAGGATGGATTGGCTTCTTAGGCTACTGGACACCATTAGCTCCAGAGGGATCGAACACAGGCCCAGCCATGGAGTCCGGTCCCGGAGCCGCGCCGCCGACCCCCTTGCAGATGCCGAAAAGTGAAGAGGTCCAGAAACCGGCGGCAGAAGACTTTTCAGTCTTCATGAGGTAGCGCACAGCACTGCAGCTGTGCGCCATTGTTGTCAGCACACTTCACACCAGCGGTCACTGAGGGTGCAGGGCGCTGGGGGGGGGCGCCCTGGGCAGCAATGATAATACCTTGTTCTGGCTAAAAATACATCACATATAGCCCCTGGGGCTATATGGATGTATTTAACCCCTGCCAGGTCTCACAAACACCGGGAGAAGAACCCGCCGAAATAGGGGGCTGGGCCTATCTCCTCAGCACACGGCGCCATTTTCCTGCACAGCTCCGCTGCGAGGAAGGCTCCCAGGACTCTCCCCTGCACTGCACTACAGAAACAGGGTAAAAAAACAGAGAGGGGGGGCACTTTTTTGGCGATATTGATATATTAAGCTGCTATAAAGGAAACAACACTTCTGTAGGGTTGTTCCTATATATTTATAGCGCTTGGGTGTGTGCTGGCAAACTCTCCCTCTGTCTCCCCAAAGGGCTAGTGGGGTCCTGTCTTCGATCAGAGCATTCCCTGTGTGTCTGCTGTGTGTCGGTACGTGTGTGTCGACATGTATGAGGACGATGTTGGTGTGGAGGCGGAGCAATTGCCGGTAAAGGTGATGTCACCCCCTAGGGAGTCGACACCGGAATGGATGGCTTTGTTTATGGAATTACGTGATAATGTCAGCACGTTACAAAAATCAGTTGACGACATGAGACGGCCGGCAAACCAGTTAGTACCTGTCCAGGCGTCTCAGACACCGTCAGGGGCTGTAAAACGCCCTTTACCTCAGTCGGTCGACACAGACCCAGACACGGACACCGAATCTAGTGTCGACGGTGAAGAAACAAACGTATTTTCCAGTAGGGCCACACGTTATATGATCACGGCAATGAAGGAGGCTTTGCATATCTCTGATACTACAAGTACCACAAAAAGGGGTATTATGTGGGGTCAGAAAAAATAAGAATTTACTTACCGATAATTCTATTTCTCATAGTCCGTAGTGGATGCTGGGGACTCCGTCAGGACCATGGGGAATAGCGGCTCCGCAGGAGACAGGGCACATCTAAAGAAAGCTTTTAGGATCACATGGTGTGTACTGGCTCCTCCCCCTATGACCCTCCTCCAAGCCTCAGTTAGGTACTGTGCCCGGACGAGCGTACACAATAAGGAAGGATCTTGAATCCCGGGTAAGACTCATACCAGCCACACCAATCACACCGTACAACTTGTGATCTGAACCCAGTTAACAGTATGATAACAAACGAAGTAGCCTCTGAAAAGATGGCTCACAACAATAATAATAACCCGATTTTTGTAACAATAACTATGTACAAGTATTGCAGACAATCCGCACTTGGGATGGGCGCCCAGCATCCACTACGGACTATGAGAAATAGAATTATCGGTAAGTAAATTCTTATTTTCTCTAACGTCCTAGTGGATGCTGGGGACTCCGTCAGGACCATGGGGATTATACCAAAGCTCCCAAACGGGCGGGAGAGTGCGGATGACTCTGCAGCACCGAATGAGAGAACTCCAGGTCCTCCTTAGCCAGAGTATCAAATTTGTAAAATTTTACAAACGTGTTCTCCCCTGACCACGTAGCTGCTCGGCAAAGTTGTAATGCCGAGACCCCTCGGGCAGCCGCCCAAGATGAGCCCACCTTCCTTGTGGAGTGGGCCTTTACAGATTTAGGCTGTGGCAGGCCTGCCACAGAATGTGCAAGTTGGATTGTGCTACAGATCCAACGCGCAATCGTCTGCTTAGACGCAGGAGCACCCATCTTGTTGGGTGCATACAATATAAACAACGAGTCAGATTTTCTGACTCCAGCTGTCCTTGAAATATATATTTTTAATGCTCTGACAACGTCCAGTAACTTGGAGTCCTCCAAGTCGCTAGTAGCCGCAGGCACCACAATAGGCTGGTTCAAGTGAAAAGCCGAAACCACCTTAGGGAGAAAATGAGGACGTGTCCGCAGTTCTGCCCTGTCCGAATGGAAAATCAGATATGGGCTTTTGTACGATAAAGCCGCCAATTCTGAAACTCTCCTGGCTGAAGCCAGGGCCAGTAGCATGGTTACTTTCCATGTAAGATACTTCAAATCTACAGATTTGAGAGGCTCAAACCAATGAGATTTGAGAAAATCCAAAACTACGTTTAGATCCCACGGTGCCACTGGGGGCACAATCGGGGGCTGTATATGTAGTACACCCTTGACAAAAGTTTGTACTTCAGGCACTGAAGCCAATTCCTTCTGGAAGAAGATTGATAAGGCCGAAATTTGAACTTTAATAGACCCCAATTTGAGGCCCATAGACAATCCTGCCTGCAGGAAATGTAAGAATCGACCCAATTGAAATTCTTCCGTTGGGGCCTTCTTGGCTTCACACCACGCAACATATTTTCTCCAAATGCGGTGATAATGTTGTGCGGTCACTTCCTTCCTAGCCTTAATCAAGGTAGGAATAACTTCCTCTGGAATGCCCTTTTCTTTTAGAATCCGGCGTTCAACCGCCATGCCGTCAAACGCAGTCGCGGTAAGTCTTGGAACATACAAGGTCCCTGCTGAAGCAGATCCCTTCTTAGAGGTAGAGGCCACGGATCCTCCGTGAGCATCTCTTGAAGTTCCGGATACCAAGTTCTTCTTGGCCAATCCGGAGCCACTAGTATTGTTCTTACTCCCCTTTTCCGAATAATTCTCAGTACCTTTGGTATGAGAGGCAGAGGAGGAAACACATACACTGACTGGTACACCCATGGTGTTACCAGAGCGTCCACAGCTATTGCCTGAGGGTCTCTTGACCTGGCGCAATATCTGTCCAGTTTTTTGTTGAGGCGAGACGCCATCATATCCACCTTTGGTTTTTCCCAACGGTTCACAATCATGTGGAAAACTTCCGGATGAAGTCCCCACTCTCCCGGGTGAAGGTCGTGTCTGCTGAGGAAGTCTGCTTCCCAGTTGTCCACTCCCGGGATGAACACTGCTGACAGTGCTATGACATGATTTTCCGCCCAGCGAAGAATCCTTGCAGCTTCTGTCATTGCTCTTCTGCTTCTCGTGCCGCCTTGTCTGTTTACGTGGGCGACTGCCGTGATGTTGTCCGACTGGATCAACACCGGCTGACCCTGAAGCAGCGGTTTTGCCAAGCTTAGAGCATTGTATATCGCTCTTAGCTCCAGTATATTTATGTGAAGAGACGTCTCCAGGTCTGACCATACACCCTGGAAGTTTCTTCCCTGTGTGACTGCTCCCCAGCCCCGTAGGCTGGCATCCGTAGTCACCAGGACCCAGTCCTGTATGCCGAACCTGCGGCCCTCTAACAGATGGGCACTCTGCAACCACCACAGGAGAGACAACCTTGTTCTTGGTGACAGTGTTATCCACTGATGCATGTGCAGATGCGATCCGGACCATTTGTCCAGCAGATCCCACTGAAATGTTCGTGCATGGAATCTGCCGAATGGAATTGCTTCGTAAGAAGCCACCATCTTTCCCAGGACTCTTGTGCATTGATGTACTGACACAGTTCCTGGTTTTAGGAGGTTCCTGACCAGTTCGGATAACTCCCTTGCTTTCTCCTCCGGGAGAAACACCTTTTTCTGAACCGTGTCCAGAATCATTCCCAGGAACAGCAGACGTGTTGTCGGGGTCAATTGAGATTTTGGAAGATTCAGAATCCACCCGTGTTGCTGAAGCACTACTTGGGTTAGTGCTACACCGACTTCCAGCTGTTCTCTGGACTTTGCCCTTATCAGGAGATCGTCCAAGTAAGGGATAATTAATACGCCTTTTCTTCGTAGAAGAACCATCATTTCGGTCATTACCTTGGTAAAGACCCGAGGGGCCGTGGACAAACCAAACGGCAGCGTTTGAAACTGATAATGACAGTCTTGTATCACGAAC
This sequence comes from Pseudophryne corroboree, assembly GCF_028390025.1. NCBI lineage: Eukaryota > Metazoa > Chordata > Amphibia > Anura > Myobatrachidae > Pseudophryne > Pseudophryne corroboree. Next base: position 78,412,465 of record NC_086455.1, on the reverse strand, counting down.
CTGAGATACCCTTGGTGTGAGGGGTAAATTGGGACATGCAGATAAGCATCTTTTATGTCCAGGGACACCATGAAGTCCCCTTCTTCCAGATTCGCTATCACTGCTCTGAGTGACTCCATCTTGAACTTGAATTTCTGTATGTACAGGTTCAAGGATTTCAGATTTAGAATAGGTCTTACCGAACCGTCCGGCTTCGGTACCACAAATAGTGTGGAATAATACCCCTTTCCCTGTTGTAGGAGGGGTACCTTGACTATCACCTGCTGAGAATACAGCTTGTGAATGGCTTCCAATACCGTCGTCCTTTCTGAGGGAGACGTTGGTAAAGCAGACTTTAGGAACCGGCGAGGGGGAGACCTTTCGAACTCCAACATGTAACTCTGAGATACTATCTGCAGGATCCACGGGTCCACCTGTGAGCGAGCCCACTGATTGCTGAAAATCTTTAGTCGACCCCCCACCGCTCCTGAGTCCGCTTGTAAAGCCCCAGCGTCATGCTGATGGCTTTGTAGAACCCGGGGCGGGCTTCTGGTCCTGGGCAGGGGCTGCTTGCTGCCCTCTCTTACCCTTTCCTCTGCCTCGCGGCAGATAAGACTGTCCTTTTGCTCGCTTGTTTTTATAGGAGCGAAAGGACTGCGGCTGAAAAGACGGTGTCTTTTTCTGTTGGGAGGGGGTCTGAGGTAAAAAAGTGGATTTGCCGGCAGTTGCCGTGGCCACCAGATCCGATAGACCGACCCCAAATAATTCCTCTCCTTTATATGGCAATACTTCCATATGCCTTTTGGAATCCGCATCACCTGACCACTGTCGCGTCCATAAACTTCTTCTGGCAGATATGGACATCGCACTTACTCTTGATGCTAGAGTACAAATATCCCTCTGAGCATCTCGCATATAAAGAAACGCATCCTTTAATTGCTCTAGAGTCAATAAAATACTGTCCCTAGCCAGGGTATCAATATTTTCAGTCAGGGAATCCAACCACACTACCCCAGCACTGCACATCCAGGCTGAGGCTATTGCCGGTCGCAGTATAACACCAGTATGAGTGTATATACTTTTCAGGGTAGTTTCCAGCCTCCTATCCGCTGGATCCTTGAGGGCGGCCGTATCAGGAGACGGCAACGCCACTTGCTTTGATAAACGTGTGAGCGCCTTATCCACCCTAGGGGGTGTTTCCCAGCGCGTCCTAACCTCTGGTGGGAAAGGGTATAATGCCAATAACTTCTTAGAAATTAGCAGTTTTCTATCTGGGTTAACCCACGCTTCATCACACACGTCATTCAATTCCTCTGATTCTGGAAAAGCTACAGGTAGTTTTTTCACCCCCCACATAATACCCCTTTTTGAGGTACCAGCAGTATCAGAGATCTGCAAAGCCTCCTTCATTGCCGTGATCATATAACGTGTGGCCCTGTTGGAAAATACGTTTGTTTCTTCACCGTCGACACTAGATTCATCTGTGTCGGTACCCGTGTCGACTGACTGAGGTAAGGGACGTTTTACAGCCCCTGACGGTGTCTGAGACGCCTGAGCCGGTACTGACTGGTTTTCCGGCCGTCTCATTTCGTCTACTGACTTTTGTAATGTACTAACATTATCACGTAATTCCATAACTAAAGCCATCCATTCCGGTGTCGACTCCCTAGGGGGTGACATCACCATTACCGGCAATTGCTCTGCCTCCACACCAACATCGTCCTCATACATGTCGACACACACGTACCGACACACAGCAGCCACACAGGGAATGCTCTAATCGAAGACAGGACCCCCTTAGCCCTTTGGGGAGACAGAGGGAGAGTTTGCCAGCACACACCAAAAGCGCTATAAATGTATATAAACAACCCTAAAAGGTGTTGTTTTTGTTATAAGCGCTTTTAATATATAAATATCGCCAATTTATGCCCCCCTTCTCTTTGTTACCCTGTTTCTGTAGTGCAGTGCAGGGGAGAGTCCTGGGAGCCTTCCTCACAGCGGAGCTGAGCAGGAAAATGGCGCTGAGTGCTGAGGAGAATAAGCTCCGCCCCCTTTTCGGCGGGCTTTTCTCCCGGGTTTTGAGAAATCTGGCCTGGGTTAAATACATACATATAGCCTTAATGGCTATATGTGATGTATTCTTTGCCACTAAAGGTATTTAATATTGCTGCCCAGGGCGCCCCCAGCAGCGCCCTGCACCCTCCGTGACTGGTCAGTGAGAAGTGTGTAGCAACAATGGCGCACAGCTGCCGTGCTGTGCGCTACCTTCATGAAGACTGAAGAGTCTTCTGCCGCCTGTTTCCGGACCTCCGATCTTCAGCATCTGTAAGGGGGGTCGGCGGCGCGGCTCCGGGACGAACCCCAGGATGACCTGTGTTCCGACTCCCTCTGAAGCTATGTCCAGTAGCCTAAGACTCCAATCCATCCTGCACGCAGGCGAGTTGAAAATCTCTCCCCTAAGTCCCTCGATGCAGTGAGCCTGTTGCCAGCAGGACTCACTGAGATTTAAAACCTAAAAAAAACTTTTTCTAAGCAGCTCTTTAGGAGAGCCACCTAGATTGCACCCTGCTCGGACGGGCACAAAAACCTAACTGAGGCTTGGAGGAGGGTCATAGGGGGAGGAGCCAGTACACACCATGTGATCCTAAAAGCTTTCTTTAGATGTGCCCTGTCTCCTGCGGAGCCGCTATTCCCCATGGTCCTGACGGAGTCCCCAGCATCCACTAGGACGTTAGAGAAAACTACCTGTAGTTTTTCCTGAATCAGAGGAATTGAATGAAGTGTGTGATGAAGCGTGGGTTAACCCCGATAGAAAACTGCTAATTTCAAATAAATTATTGGCATTATATCCTTTCCCGCCAGAGGTTAGGGCGCGCTGGGAAACACCCCCTAGGGTGGATAAGGCACTCACACGCTTATCAAAACAAGTGGCGTTACCGTCTCCTGAAACGGCCACCCTCAAGGATCCAGCTGATAGGAGGCTGGAAACTACACTGAAAAGTATATACACTCATACTGGTGTTATACTGCGACCAGCCATCGCCTCTGCATGGATGTGCAGTGCTGGGGTGGTTTGGTCGGATTCCCTGACTGAAAATATTGATACCCTGGATAGGGACAGTATTTTATTGACTATAGAGCAATTAAAGGATGCTTTTCTTTATATGCGAGATGCTCAGGGGGATATTTGCACTCTGGCATCGAGAGTAAGTACGATGTCCATATCTGCCAGAAGAAGTTTATGGACGCGACAGTGGTCAGGTAATGCGGATTCCAAACGGCATATGGAAGTATTGCCGTATAAAGGGGAGGAATTATTTGGGGTCGGTCTATCGGATTTGGTGGCCACGACAACAGCCGGGAAATCCACCTTTTTACCTCAGGTCCCCTCCCAACAGAAAAAGACACCGTCTTTTCAGCCGCAGTCCTTTCGTTCCTATAAGAACAAGCGGGCAAAAGGACAGTCATATCTGCCCCGAGGCAAAGGAAGGGGTAAGAGAGTGCACCAAGCAGCTCCCTCCCAAGAGCAGAAGCCCTCCGCGGCTTCTGCAAAGCCCTCAGCATGACGTTGGGGCTTTACAAGCGGACTCAGGGGCGGTGGGGGGGTCGACTCGAAAATTTCAGCGCACAGTGGGCTCACTCACAGGTGGACCCCTGGATCCTGCAGGTAGTATCTCAGGGTTACAGGTTGGAATTCGAGAAGTCTCCCCCTCGCCGGTTCCTAAAGTCTGCTCTGCCAACGTCTCCCTCAGACAGGGCGACGGTATTGGAAGCCATTCACAAGCTGTATTCTCAGCAGGTGATAGTCAAGGTACCCCTCCTACAACAGGGAAAGGGGTATTATTCCACACTATTTGTGGTACCGAAGCCGGACGGCTCGGTAAGACCTATTCTAAATCTGAAATCTTTGAACCTGTACATACAAAAATTCAAGTTCAAGATGGAGTCACTCAGAGCAGTGATAGCGAATCTGGAAGAAGGGGACTTTATGGTGTCCCTGGACATCAAGGATGCTTACCTGCATGTCCCAATTTGCCCTTCACATCAAGGGTACCTCAGGTTCGTGGTGCAAAACTGTCATTATCAGTTTCAGACGCTGCCGTTTGGATTGTCCACGGCACCTCGGGTCTTTACCAAGGTAATGGCCGAAATGATGATTCTTCTGCGAAGAAAAGGCGTATTAATTATCCCTTACTTGGACGATCTCCTGATAAGGGCAAGGTTCAGAGAACAGCTGGGGGACGTACTAGCACTAACCCAAGTAGTGCTGCAACAGCACGGGTGGATTCTGAATTTTCCAAAATCTCAATTGACCCCGACGACACGTCTGCTGTTCCTGGGAATGATTCTGGACACGGTTCAGAAAAAGGTGTTTCTTCCGGAGGAGAAAGCCAGGGAGTTATCCGAACTGGTCAGGAACCTCCTAAAACCAGGAAAAGTGTCTGTGCATCAATGCACAAGAGTCCTGGGAAAAATGGTGGCTTCTTACGAAGCGATTCCATTCGGCAGATTCCACGCACGAACTTTTCAGTGGGATCTGCTGGACAAATGGTCCGGATCGCATCTGCAGATGCATCAGCGGATAACTTTGTCTCCACGGACAAGGGTGTCTCTTCTGTGGTGGTTGCAGAGTGCTCATCTGTTAGAGGGCCGCAGATTCGGCATACAGGACTGGGTCCTGGTGACCACGGATGCCAGTCTGAGAGGCTGGGGAGCGGTCACACAGGGAAGAAACTTCCAGGGAGTGTGGTCAAGCCTGGAGATGTCTCTTCACATAAATATACTGGAGCTAAGAGCGATTTACAATGCTCTAAGCCTGGCAAAACCCCTGCTTCAGGGTCAGCTGGTGTTGATCCAGTCGGACAACATCACAGCAGTCGCCCACGTAAACAGACAGGGCGGCACAAGAAGCAGGAGGGCAATGGCAGAAGCTGCAAGGATTCTTCGCTGGGCGGAAGATCATGTGATAGCACTGTCAGCAGTGTTCATTCCGGGAGTGGACAACTGGGAAGCGGACTTCCTCAGCAGACACGATCTACACCCGGGAGAGTGGGGACTTCATCCAGAAGTCTTCCACATGATTGTGAACCGTTGGGAAAAACCAAAGGTGGACATGATGGCGTCCCGCCTCAACAAAAAACTGGACAGGTATTGCGCCAGGTCAAGAGACCCTCAGGCAATAGCTGTGGACGCTCTGGTAACACCGTGGGTGTTCCAGTCAGTGTATGTGTTTCCTCCTCTGCCTCTCATACCAAAAGTACTGAGAATTATACGGCACAGGGGAGTAAGAACGATACTCGTGGCTCCGGATTGGCCAAGAAGAACTTGGTACCCGGAACTTCAGGAGATGCTCACGGAAGATCCGTGGCCTCTACCTCTAAGACGGGACCTGCTTCAGCAGGGACCGTGTCTATTCCAAGACTTACCGCGGCTGCGTTTGACGGCATGGCGGTTGAACGCCGAATTCTAAGGGAAAAAGGCATTCCGGAAGAGGTCATCCCTACCCTGGTAAAAGCCAGGAAGGAGGTGACTGCACAACATTATCACCGCATTTGGAGAAAATATGTTGAGTGGTGTGAGGCCAGGAAGGCCCCGACGGAGGAATTTCAACTGGGTCGATTCCTACATTTCCTGCAAACAGGATTGTCTATGGGCCTCAAATTAGGGTCCATTAAGGTTCAAATTTCGGCCCTGTCGATTTTCTTCCAGAAAGAATTGGCTTCAGTTCCTGAAGTCCAGACTTTTGTAAAAGGAGTACTACATATACAGCCCCCGGTTGTGCCCCCAGTGGCTCCGTGGGATCTTAATGTAGTTTTGGATTTTCTCAAATCCCATTGGTTTGAGCCACTCAAATCGGTGGATTTGAAATATCTTACATGGAAAGTAACCATGCTACTGGCCCTGGCTTCAGCCAGGAGAGTGTCAGAATTGGCGGCTTTATCGTATAAAAGCCCATATCTGATTTTCCATTCGGACAGGGCAGAACTGCGGACGCGTCCTCAGTTTCTGCCTAAGGTGGTTTCAGCGTTTCACCTGAACCAGCCTATCGTGGTGCCTGCGGCTACTAGCGATTTGGAGGATTCCAAGTTGCTGGACGTTGTCAGGGCATTGAAAATATATATTTCAAGGACAGCTGGAGTCAGAAAATCTGACTCGCTGTTTATACTGTATGCACCCAACAAGCTGGGTGCTCCTGCTTCTAAGCAGACGATTGCTCGTTGGATTTGTAGCACAATTCAACTTGCACATTCTGTGGCAGGCCTGCCACAGCCTAAATCTATCAAGGCCCATTCCACAAGGAAGGTGGGCTCATCTTGGGCGGCTGCCCGAGGGGTCTCGGCATTACAACTCTGCCGAGCAGCTACGTGGTCGGGGGAGAACACGTTTGTAAAATTCTACAAATTTGATACCCTGGCTAAAGAGGACCTGGAGTTCTCTCATTCGGTGCTGCAGAGTCATCCGCACTCTCCCGCCCGTTTGGGAGCTTTGGTATAATCCCCATGGTCCTGACGGAGTCCCAGCATCCACTAGGACGTCAGAGAAAATAAGATTTTACTTACCGATAAATCTATTTCTCGTAGTCCGTAGTGGATGCTGGGCGCCCATCCCAAGTGCGGATTGTCTGCGATACTTGTACATAGTTATTGTTACATAAAAATCGGGTTGTTATTGTTATGAGCCGTCTGTTCAGAGGCTCCTACGTTTATCATACTGTTAACTGGGTTCAGATCACAAGTTGTACGGTGTGATTGGTGTGGCTGGTATGAGTCTTACCCGGGATTCATAATCCTTCCTTATTGTGTACGCTCGTCCGGGCACAGTATCCTAACTGAGGCTTGGAGGAGGGTCATAGGGGGAGGAGCCAGTGCACACCACCTGATCCTAAAGCTTTTATTTTTGTGCCCTGTCTCCTGCGGAGCCGCTAATCCCCATGGTCCTGACGGAGTCCCAGCATCCACTACGGACTACGAGAAATAGATTTATCGGTAAGTAAAATCTTAGTATATATCTGTCGTGTTAGGCAACTGATTTAGCCATGGACGTTAATTTCATAGGGGATATGTCATGAAGAAATACCACTTAGTGGCCTAATGTTATCGAAAAATCTATGTTACCCTCACAGAGGGAAGAGACTTTTAACGATGGACCCTCATGAAGGGTAAATGGTTTGGGCAGAGCAGTTCATGGCCCAAGAGTAATATGGTCGCGTGGCCCGGCGGCTAGTACAAGAATTATTACCAGGGGGTCCCCAGCGCTCAGCTGGGGAGAGAAGGAGCGCGTGGGGCAAGCGTGAAGAGAGCCGTGGAGACCAAGGCTATAAAGGAGAGAGAGAGCAAGAACCGTTGGGAAAGACTCTGAGGAGACGCCGGGACGCAGAGGTGTGGCACCCTTTTTGATATATTGGGGTCTATTCATGTAGAAAACGAAATCAGAATTGCTACTTATCACTATACATCGCATCGCTTCGATGCGATGTATAGCCGTGATAAGTAGCAATTCATGTATACTTACCCTTCCGACGATGCGTTGCGGTGTCAGGGGCTCCTGCGGTGAGGTCTTCTCCGGCGGTCCCTCCCCGCGATGCGCGGAGTCCAGCGACGGTCCCTTTGCGCATGCGCAGCTGGATGACCTCCCGGCAGGCCGCAGTGGTTGCTGGGAGGTCGGGGGGCGGAGCCAGCACGAGGTGCCGAGCAGCGATCAGGGAAGCATTGAGCTTCCCTGACGTCTCCGCACCGCAGTTCAGGTTACGCCGTCCTCAGATGGCGAACCTGAACTCCATGGAGAAGCGGAAAGCAGAGCTTTCCGCACCTTCATGAATCGCACTCACCATACAAAGGTATGGTGATGCGATTCAGGCACAGAGCGGGGGTACCGCTGGAGAAGTCAGAGACTTCTCCACGGTAACCGGCTCTGTGAATTGCGGTAAGCAGAGAAAAGCCCTGTTTACCGCAAAACAGGGCTTTTCTCTGCTACATGAATAGACCCCATAGTATGGCCACGGGGTCCTTCAGTGAGCTCACACAAGGAGAGAGAGTGAAGATACTTACCAGCGGGAATCTCCGGTAAGCGGTGTGGGGTGAGAGGATCACAAGCGGCAGAGGTCCCGGTAACCGGCGCCGGACGGAGGTGTGGCTGCAGCGGTGACAGCGGCGCTGAAGAGAGCTCCGACTGGGCAGCGCAGAGAGGCCTTTCCCAGCACATACCCCCAGGGGCCGGCTAACAGGTGCTCAACCAACCTGACCGGGGCAGCGGTGACACAGGAATAGTGAGTGCCCGTATAAGGGAGAGTGGGAGGCGGCTCCAGACACTTCATAAAAGGTGAGGGGTGGACCTGCATAGACTGTGTCAGAGAAAGGGCCCCCCACTGAAGGGGATTTATCACCCTTCCTCATTAGAGACTAGTCAGCAGCAACCTCACACTGAAGAGAAATTTAGTACAGTACTTCAATAGAGATTAATCAGTAACAGCCTCAGCGATTATCCTTTAGGATATCCATTTCACTTTTCTTTGCATGATCTCTAAATACCAAAAGTCATCTTCTACAAATTGCAGTCAGCTAGATTTGATAGAGATAATTATCGTCAGTTCTATGTTATCAGCTAATGAGTGACAGCACAGTATAATTCAGCAAGCGTCAAAACAGTAAAGGACAGACAGTTGTTTGCAAAGTACTGTACCTCAGAATATATTTCAGCTGCCACGATACTTAGTTAGTGTTCAATACTGTATGGACTTGAGTCGCACTAATTTACCTTGTGGAATACAAAATAAAAGTCATTTTATATAGTTTCCCAGAGGATTCAGTTGAGATTATTTTCCAACAACATACCACGGGTAACTCTAGCTGTACAGCACCATTGAAACGGCTACGTAACAAGGACTTCATGTGCACCAACATCATGGCCATTGGGAACTGCGCAGTACAGACATTAGAGGGTGAAAAATATATTTTTATATAGTTTTAGACAGTTACAATTGAAGCGACTGAGAGTGCTTGATGGTTACCATTGTGTTGCTATTTCAATTTCTCACTGTGGGGTCTATTCACGAAGCAGAGAAAAGCCCTGTTTTGCGGTAAACAGGGCTTTTCTCTGCTTACTGCAATTCACAGAGCTGGTTACCGTGGAGAAGTCTCTGACTTCTCCAGCGGTACCCCCGCTCTGTGCCTGAATCGCATCACCATACCTTTGTATGGTGAGTGCGATTCATGAAGGTGCGGAAAGCTCTGCTTTCCGCTTCTCCATGGAGTTCAGGTTCGCCATCTGAGGACGGCGTAACCTGAACTGCGGTGCGGAGACATCAGGGAAGCTCAATGCTTCCCTGATCGCTGCTCGGCACCTCGTGCTGGCTCCGCCCCCCGACCTCCCAGCAACCACTGCGGCCTGCCGGGAGGTCACTGAGCTGCGCATGCGCAAAGGGATCGTCGCTGGACTCCGCGCATCGCAGGGACGGACCGCCGGAGAAGAAGTCACCGCGGGAGCCCCAGACACCGCAGCGCATCGACGGAAGGGTAAGTATACATGAATTGCTACTTATCACGGCTATACATCGCATCGAAGCGATGCGATGTATAGTGATAAGTAGCAATTCTGATTTCATTTTCTACATGAATAGACCCCTGTGAGTGTATCCATTTGAGTTATATGTTGGCTAATTTGTTGCCTATATAGTTTAACCCTTTTTCCTCTTGCAGGACAGAGCTCTGCTGTGATCGTTGGATGCAGTGAAATAAAAAAACGATATTTCTGGAAAGTGTATAAATGCATGCTATTATATGGTAGTGTTGTCTATTTAATATGAATGTTGATATTAACATTTGTGAATGCAAAGTAAAGGTCTCTGTGAACCCTGCTATCGGGAAATAAAGTGAATTGTGTTCTAGTGAACTGTAATACATTAATTGGCCTCCTCTTCCTGTGGAGATCAGGAAGAAAATCGAATAATAAAGGTACGACTATTAACACATGACCTAAATTTACATATTCACAGTAAAAAGAGGAACCACACTGTACTAGAGGAGTGTTACAAGTGTTACACATGCTGCTCTTGTATATATTGTTATATGATGTATGTATAAGGTTACATATGCAGCATAGGGCGGAGCAGAAACACCCGTCAGTACGGGGTGAGAAGAAGATGGTACCGGGATCCTGGTGCTTGGGATGCTGGCAGTCAGAATACCAACAGTGGCATCCCAGAGCTCAGGATCCCGACATCTAGGTGGTGAGTATACTATCCCTAATCCCCAACCCGCCCTCCCCGCAGCCTGACCCTAACCCTCCCCATCCCTGCTGCCTAACCCTAACTATCACCAGTGGTGCCTAACCCTAACCCCCCCCCCCCCCCCCCCCTGCTGCCTAACTCTAACAACCCCCCCCCATTGTGAGCGGAAGTGTGGTTGCAGACATTTAGCCATGCCAATTGTACTGACTCCATGCAATACATTGCAAAATAAAAACAAGGAAAAAAAGAACTGCCTATGATGAGGATGTTCCTCCCCATCTACAGTGGCCAGGAGCTAATTCTTGTTTTGGGCGACCAGTCCTGAGTCTACACGTATTACAAATTTCTGCATGTACCTTCCTGGGGTGTGAGCAGAAATCCAGGTAAAAGAGGTCTTTGGGGATGGTCACGAGTGTCAGGTGTGCTGTAACTGCAGCGTGCCCAAAACTCTGCACAGGAGAAGCAACTTAATCAAGTTTATCCAATGCATTAGGACACAAGAACGCGGTCATCGTGAGGGGCTTTAGACAGGATCTAAGTCTCCTAAAAAAATTAATCGCCCCCTATAAGCATAGTAAATAGAGTCAGTAGCGTTTAGTGGTGTCTACTGTCAGCTGTATAAATGCGGACATTTTTTCTGCCAGGACGGAGGCTAGTGATTGATACCACGGTGACACATTATAATCAATGAGAAACACTTTTCCCGTCACAACAAACGTATCGGTAAATGTTGCAGGTTACCTCTGTAAACCCATATTAATATGACAGGGAAAACACAATTACACAGACAAAAATGTGTCACCACAGGAGCTATTCACAGCCTCACAACACAGCACATCCTAGCTAAATTAAATTGCAGCATTAATATAAAGCTGCCCAGTACATGTGCGCTACATGCACAAGACGACAGTATTTTCCCTTTTACGTGTTAGATTGTTATTATAAAACTAGGCGATTCATCGCGCCCTACGGGCGCTCTTCACACCGTCGTTAGGGGCTTCGCCCCGTTAACCTCTGCACGGCTTTGCCGCGGGTGGGGGAGGGGGCAGTTAGCCGGGGTGGTGCGGTTGGGGGTGGGTGGGTGTGAGGGTGCTATGGTTGCAGTGGCGGGTGGGGGAGGGGGTGGAGTGCCACGGGTGGTGGGTGGATGCGGTGGGTGCCGCGGGTGTTGGTGCTGCGGGTGGGGGAGAGGGTGGGAGTGCCGCGGGTGGGGTGCGAATGCGGTTGGTTGCCGCGGGTGTCGGTGCTACGGGTTGGGGGAGGGGGCGGGAGTTCCGCGGGTGGGTGGCGCGGGTGTTTGTGCTCTGGGTGGGGGAGGGGACAGTTGTGCCGCGGGTGGTGCGCGTGTTGGTGCAGCGGGTGGGGGAGTGCCACGGGTGGTGGGTGGATGCAGTGGGTGCCGCGGGTGTTGGTGCTGCGGGTGGGGGAGGGGGTGGAGTGCCACGGGTGGTGGGTGGATGCGGTGGGTGCTGCGGGTAGATGGCGCGGGTGTTGGTGCTGCGGGTGGGGGAGAGGGTGGGAGTGCAGCGGGTGGGGGGCGAATGCGGTTGGTTACCGTGGGTGTTGGTGCTACGGGTTGGGGGCGGGAGTTCCGCGGGTGGGTGGCGCGGGTGTTTGTGCTCTGGGTGGGGGAGGGGACGGGAGTGCCGCGGGTGTTGGTGCAGCGGGTGGGGGAGGGGTGCCACGGGTGGTGGGTGGGTGCCACGGGTGTTGGTGCTGCGCGTGGGGGAGGGGGGGGATTGCCACGGGTGGTGGGTAGATGCGGTGGGTGCCGCGGGTAGGTGGCGCGGGTGTTGGTACTGCGGGTGGGGGAGAGGGTGGGAGTGCCGCGGGTGGGGGGCGAATGCAGTTGGTTACCGCGGGTGTTGGTGCTGTGGGTGGGGGAGGGGGCAGAGTGCCACGGGTGGTGCGGGTGTTGGTGCTGCGGGTGGGGGAGGGGGTGGAGTGCCACGGGTGGTGGGTGGATGCGGTGGGTGCCGCGGGTAGGTGGCGCGGGTGTTGGTGCTGCGGGTGGGGGAGAGGGTGGGTATGGGGGAGGGGCAGGGTTGCAGCGGGTGGGGGAGGGGCGGGGGGTGCTGCAGGTGTGGGAGCTACGGGTGGGAGTGCCGCGGATGTGGGGGATGCTTTGGGTGCCGCTGGGGGGGGGCAGTAGGTGTTGGTGCTGTGGGTGGGGGAGGGGGCAGAGTGCCACGGGTGGTGCGGGTGTTGGTGCTGTGGGTGGGGGAGGGGGCAGAGTGCCACGGGTGGTGCGGGTGTTGGTGCTGTGGGTGGGGGAGTGCCACGGGTGGTGGGTGGATGCGGTGGGTGCCGCGGGTGTTGGTGCTGCGGGTGGGGGAGAGCGTGGGAGTGCCGCGGGTGGGGGGCGAATGCGGTTGGTTGCCGCGGGTGTTGGTGCTACGGGTTGGGGGAGGGGGCGGGAGTTCCGTGGGTGGGTGGTGCGGGTGTTTGTGCTCTGGGTGGGGGAGGGGACGGGAGTGCCGCGGGGTGGTGCGGGTGTTGGTGCTGCGGGTGGGGGAGAGGGGGGGGGAGTGCCACGGGTGGTGGGTGGATGCGGTGGGTGCCGCGGGTGTTGGTGCTGCGGGTGGGGGAGAGGGTGGGAGTGCCGCTGGTGGAGGGCGAATGCGGTTGGTTGCCGCGGGTGTTGGTGCTACGGGTTGGGGGAGGGGGCGGGAGTTCTGCGGGTGGGTGGCGCGGGTGTTTGTGCTCTGGGTGGGGAAGGGGACGGGAGTGCCGCGGGTGGTGCGGGTGTTGGTGCAGCGGGTGGGGGAGGGGGGGGGGGGGGGGGGGGAGTGCCACGGGTGGTGGGTGGGTGCCGCGGGTGTTGGTGCTGCGGGTGGGGGAGTGCCATGGGTGGTAGGTGGATGCGGTGGGTGCCGCGGGTGTTGGTGCTGCGGGTGGGGGAGAGGGTGGGAGTGCCGCGGGTGGGGGGCGAATGCGGTTGGTTGCCGCGGGTGTTGGTGCTACGGGTTGGGGGAGTGGGCGGGAGTTCCGCGGGTGGGTGGCGCGGGTGTTTGTGCTCTGGGTGGGGGAGGGGACGGGAGTGCCGCGGGTGGTGCGCGTGTTGGTGCAGCGGGTGGGGGAGGGGGGGGGGAGTGCCACGGGTGGTGGGTGGATGCGGTGGGTGCCGCGGGTGTTGGTGTCGCGGGTGGGGAGGGGGGTGGAGTGCCACGGGTGGTGGGTGGATGAGGTGGGTGCTGCGGGTAGGTGGCGGGGTGTTGGTGCTGCGGGTGGGGGAGAGGGTGGGAGTGCAGCGGGTGGGGGGCGAATGCGGTTGGTTACCGCGAGTGTTTGTGCTACGGGTGGGGGAGGGGGCTGGAGTTCTGCGGTGTGGGTGGCGCGGGTGTTTGTGCTCTGGGTGGGGGAGGGGACGGGAGTGCCGCGGGTGGTGTGGGTGTTGGTGCAGCGGGTGGGGGAGGGAGTGCCACGGGTGGTGGGTAGATGCGGTGGGTGCCGCGGGTGTTGGTGCTGCGGGTGGGGGAGTGCCACGGGTGGATGCGGTGGGTGCCGCGGGTGTTGGTGCTGCGGGTGGGGGAGAGGGTGGGAGTGCCGCGGGTGGGGTGCGAATGCGGTTGGTTGCCGCGGGTGTTGGTGCTACGGGTTGGGGTAGGGGGCGGGAGTTCCGCGGGTGGGTGGCGCGGGTGTTTGTGCTCTGGGTGGGGGAGGGGACGGGAGTGTCGCGGGTGGTGCAGCGGGTGGGGGAGGGGGGGGGGGAGTGCCACGGGTGGTGGGTGGATGCGGTGGGTGCCGCGGGTGTTGGTGCTGCGGGGTGGGGGAGGGGGTGGAGTGCCATGGGTGGAGGGTGGATGCTGCGGGTAGGTGGCGCGGGTGTTGGTGCTGCGGGTGGGGGAGAGGGTGGGAGTGCAGCGGGTGGGGGGCGAATGCGGTTGGTTACCGCGGGTGTTGGTGCTACGGGTGGGGGAGGGGGCGGGAGTTCCGCGGGTGGGTTGCGTGGGTGTTTGTGCTCTGGGTGGGGGATGGGACGGGAGTGCCGCGGGTGGTGTGTGGAGACGGTGGGTGTTTGTGCTACGGGTGGGGGAGGGGGAGGAGCAGTGGCGCCACAACGTGGGGGCGGGGAGTGCGGCCCGCACCCGGGTTTTACCCTCTGAGGGGTGACACCAAAGTGCCGGCTCCTGTCACAGCGCAGAAGCCAGCACTGCAGATTCAGCAGTGTCCCCCGAACCACAACGTGCCGAAAACGGGGGTCGGGACGTGAAGCCACGCCCCCTTCCGTGAAGCCACGCCCCCTTTTCGCCCGCGACCGCAGCGGGTGTTAGAAAAGTGAAGACTCTGGGCGGGAGTGCTGCGGATGTTGGTGCTGCGGGAGGGGGAGGGGACGGGAGTGCCGCGGGAGGGGGGCAGATGCGGGTGGTTGCCGCGGGCAGGAGGGGGGGGGGGGGAGTCACTGTTCAGCCTGTCTCCCTGACTCAGTGGCAGCCGCAAGACTGTGAGGCGGGTAATGTGAGTTCCGCTCACAGTCAGCGGCTGCGGTGTCACCACTCAACAGGGGCAGTACGGGGAGAAGGGAGACAGGGGACTGGGCGGAGAGAGGGAGGGGACTGGGCAGAGAGAGGGAGGGGACTGTTCCTGGCCAGATCTGTGCCTGTGACTCCAGCGTTACGGCCAGCACAGAGTCACAGACTTGGGCAAATATATAGGAGATTGGTCAGAGTCACCTAGAAACACGATTTCCTGCAAAATTGCTTAAGTCACTTATACCGCTTTCACATCGCACACCCAGGTCGGACCCTATGAACCCGAGCCCGATCAGGCTCAGACCCTTTCACATTGCAGTTTAGACCCAGGCAATTCCCGGGTTGGTGCCTTTCACACTGAACCCGGGTCACCCATGCTAAACACTGTGATGTGATTTAAAATGGACTTTTCTGGCTCACATTGATGAGGTTTCAAAGGAAATAAGAGGGTCTGGGGACTGCTCTGAGCAGACACACAAACAGCCAATCAGCACCTTTTTCTGTGACCCGGGTTGAATATCCCGGGTCAGAGGCTTTCACGCTGCACAACGACCAGGGTCTGACCCCTGTTAAAACCCTTCTTTTAACCCTGGTTGAAATGCCGGGTTGCTCGACCTGGGTTATTCACTTTGGCGCTTTCACACGGCACCTCAATCCCGGTCGAGCCGGCAACAACCCGGGTTATTTTGGCGATGTGAAAGGGGTATAAGTTATCCATTAGTGAAAACTTCATCGAAATTCATCCAGTAGTTTTAGTGTGATGCCAGACTGAACAGACAAATTAAAGTATCCTCGCTATGTACTAAACTTAACTCGCAGTCACAATGGTAGTAATAACTGCTGTCCCTGAGAGTAAAGCTGGGTATACACTGAAAGACCGACTGTCTCCTGCTCCCTGCCTAACCACCTCGGCCGCCTCCGCCTCCTGCCTTTGCTGCAGGTGGAGCATCATGGAGGAACAGCAGCAGCTTCCCCCGCACCCTCCCTCCTCCAGGAAAGAGGAAGCAGACCATGGCCTCCCGGTCACAGTTCCGACCTCACACCCAAAATTACTGGCGGCGCGGCTCCATGGGGCTGCACAGCACTTGTTGAGTGACCAGCCTGGATCCCCCTGGCCTGTACCTGGGTCCTCATGTGATGCCCTGCAGCTCAGTGGATTGGTGCAGAGAGAGGTGAGCACCCTGAGACCTCATACCTCTGTGTGTGACCCCCACTACCCCCCTCACCCCTGGTGTGTGTCCCAGGACCCTCCTACCCCTGTGTGTGTGTTACACACCTTGTACCGCCCCAACCCCCCCAGTGTTTGATACCCAGTACCCCCTACCTCTGTGTATATGACACCCTGTACCCCTACCTTTGTGTGTATGACACTCTGTTTCCCCTACCCTTCACCATGTGTTACACTATAAATCACTTGCCCGTGTGTGTGTGTGTGTGTGTGTGTGTGTGACACCCTGTGCTCCCCATCCATGTATGATACAGTGTATACCCCCTACGCCTGTATGTGAGCAACACCCTGTAACCCCCTACCTTCCCGACGTTTTTGACAGTGTACACCCCCTGCCACTGTGTGTGTGTGACACCCTGTACCCACCTACACGTGTGTGTGTGTGTGTGTGTGTGTGTGTGTGTGTGTGTGTGTGTGTGATGCCTTGTACCTGTGTGTCAACCTATAACCCCACTCTAGCCCTGTGTGTCACCCTGTACCTCCCCTCTCTATAGAAGGGGGCCCTTTCAAAATGTTGCTATGGGGCCCACAAAGCTCTAGTTACGCCCCTGACTACAGGACAACACTGAATCTGAGACCACTTAAGGTACACGTGCTTAGCTGGCAGGTGGCAGCGAGACCTGACGGATAAGGGGGGCAGGGGTGCCCAGTATGAGTTTGGGGAGATAGCTCTAACTGTGCCAATAAAAGGAGGGAGGGAGGAAATGGCAACTGTGCCCAGTGGTAAAGTGGAGACTGGAATAGACTAATCTATTGTGGCTGCGGGGCATCCATGCTTTTAAGTCTGGCAGTGGCAGCAGAACCTGCCTGGCAAGGGAGGTACAGGGGTGCTAGCTCTGCCCAGTATTTAAGGAGTAAGGAGGGGGGGGGGGCGCAGCAAAGTTTGCCCAGGGAGGGAGGAAGGGGAGCTTGTGAGTGCGCTCAGGGAGAGTGGGGAGCTGGCTACTGTGCCCAGGGAGGGAGGGGATATTTTGTGTGCGGCCCTCGAATATTCGCTGGAATGTGTTAAGTGGCCCCCCAGCTGAAATAATTTCCCACCCCTGATCTAGAGTGTACACATGGAAAGATCTAGCCAGATCTTTCAAAGATCTTGGGCTGGATGCATCATTGCTTGGAAAGTGATAAAATGGAGAGTGAAAAAATAAGATTTTACTCACCGGTAAATCTATTTCTCGTAGTCCGTAGTGGATGCTGGGGACTCTGTAAGGACCATGGGGAATAGACGGGCTCCGCAGGAGACTGGGCACTCTAAGAAAGAATTAGTACTACTGGTGTGCACTGGCTCCTCCCTCTATGCCCCTCCTCCAGACCTCAGTTAAGGAAACTGTGCCCGGAAGAGCTGACATTACAAGGAAAGGATTTTGGAATCCAGGGTAAGACTCATACCAGCCACACCAATCACACCGTATATATCGTCATAACATACCCAGTTAACAGTATGAACAACAACAGAGCATCAAACAACAGATGCCAACATAACATAACCCTTTTATTAAGCAATAACTATATACACGTATTGCAGAAAGTCCGCACTTGGGACGGGCGCCCAGCATCCACTACGGACTACGAGAAATAGATTTACCGGTGAGTAAAATCTTATTTTCTCTAACGTCCTAGTGGATGCTGGGGACTCCGTAAGGATTATACCAAAGCTCCCAAACGGGCAGGAGAGTGCAGATGACTCTGCAGCACCGAATAGGCAAACACAAGGTCCTCCTCAGCCAGGGTATCAAACTTATAGAACTTTGCAAAGGTGTTTGAACCCGACCAAGTAGCTGCTCGGCAAAGTTGTAATGCCGAGACCCCTCGGGCAGCCACCCAAGAAGAGCCCACTTTCCTTGTGGAATGGGCTTTCACTGATTTTGGATGCGGCAAACCAGCCGCAGAATGAGCCTGCTGAATCGTGTTACAGATCCAGCGAGCAATAGTCTGCTTTGAAGCAGGAGCACCCAGCTTGTTGGATGCATACAGGATAAACAGCGAGTCAGTTTTCCTGACTCCAGCCGTCCTGGCTACATTAATCTTCAAAGTCCTGACTACATCAAGCAACTTGGAGTCCTCCAAGTCACGAGTAGCCGCAGGCACCACAATAGGTTGGTTCAAATGAAAAGATGACACCACCTTCGGCAGAAATTGCAGACGAGTCCGTAATTCTGCCCTGTCCATATGGAAAACCAGATAGGGGCTTTTACATGACAAAGCCGCCAATTCTGACACACGCCTAGCCGAAGCTAAGGCCAATAGCATGACCACTTTCCACGTGAGATACTTTAGCTCCACGGTCTTAAGTGGCTCAAACCAGTGAGATTTCAGGAAACTCAACACCACGTTAAGATCCGAAGATGCCACTGGTGGCACAAAAGGGGGCTGAATATGCAGCACTCCCTTTACAAACGTCTGAACTTCAGGAAGCGAAGCCAGTTCCTTTTGACAGAAAATGGATAGGGCCGAAATCTGGACCTTTATGGACCCTAATTTTAAGCCCATAGTCACTCCTGACTGTAGGAAGTGCAGGAACCGGCCCAGCTGGAATTCCTCTGTAGGGGCCTTCCTGGCCTCACACCAAGCAACATATTTTCGCCATATACGGTGATAATGTTTTGCTGTCACGTCCTTTCTAGCCTTTATCAGCGTAGGAATAACTTCATCCGGAATGCCTTTCTCCGCTAGGATCCGGCGTTCAACCGCCATGCCGTCAAACGCAGCCGCGGTAAGTCTTGGAACAGACAGGGCCCCTGTTGCAACAGATCCTGTCTGAGAGGCAGAGGCCATGGGTCCTCTGTGAGCATTTCTTGCAGTTCCGGGTACCAAGTCCTTCTTGGCCAATCCGGAACAATGAGTATTGTTCTCACTCCTCTTTTTCTTACGATTCTCAGCACCTTGGGTATGAGAGGAAGAGGAGGAAACACATAGACCGACTGGAACACCCACGGTGTTACTAGTGCGTCCACAGCTATCGCCTGAGGGTCTCTTGACCTGGCGCAATACCTTTGTAGCTTTTTGTTGAGGCGGGATGCCATCATGTCCACCTGTGGCAGTTCCCATCGATTTGTAATCTGTGTGAAGACTTCTTGATGAAGTCCCCACTCTCCCGGGTGGAGGTCGTGCCTGCTGAGGAAGTCTGCTTCCCAGTTGTCCACTCCCGGAATGAACACTGCTGACAGTGCTTGCACGCGATTCTCCGCCCAACGAAGAATCCTGGTGACTTCCGCCATCGCTACCCTGCTTCTTGTGCCGCCCTGGTGGTTTACATGAGCCACTGCGGTGATGTTGTCTGACTGAATCAGCACCGGTTGGTTGCAAAGCAGAGGCTCCGCTTGACTCAGGGCGTTGTATATGGCCCTTAGTTCCAGGATATTGATGTGCAGACAAGCCTCCTGACTTGACCACAGCCCTTGGAAGTTTCTTCCCTGAGTGACTGCTCCCCATCCTCGGAGGCTTGCATCCGTGGTCACCAGGACCCAGTCCTGTATGCCGAACCTGCGGCCCTCGAGAAGGTGAGCACTCTGCAGCCACCACAGAAGAGACACCCTGGCCCTGGGGGATAGGGTGATCAGCCAATGCATCTGAAGATGCGATCCGGACCACTTGTCCCACAGATCCCACTGAATGGTCCTCGCATGGAACCTGCCGAAGGGAATGGCTTCGTATGACGCCACCATCTTTCCCAGAACTCGCGTGCAGTGATGCCCTGACACCTGTTTTGGTTTTAAGAGTTCTCTGACCAGAGTCACGAGCTCCTGAGCCTTCTCCGCCGGGAGAAACACCGTTTTCTGGTCAGTGTCCAGAATCATGCCCAGGAAGGGCAGACGAGTCGTAGGGATCAGCTGCGACTTTGGAATATTCAAAATCCAGCCGTGCTGTTGCAACACTTCCTGAGAGTGTGCTACGCTGATCAGCAACTGCTCTCTGGACCTCGCCTTTATGAGGAGATCGTCCAAGTATGGGATAACTGACACCCTGCTTTCGTAGGAGCACCATCATTTCCGCCATTACCTTGGTAAATATTCTCGGTGCCGTGGAGACCAAACGGCAACGTCTGGAATTGGTAATGACAGTCCTGTACCACAAATCTTAGGTACTCCTGATGAGGTGGATAAATGGGGACATGCAGGTAAGCATCCTTTATGTCCAGAGACACCATAAAATCCCCCTCTTCCAGGCTTGCAATGACCGCTCTGAGCGATTCCATCTTGAACTTGAACCTTTTCAGGTAAATGTTCAGGGATTTTAAATTCAATATGGGTCTGACCGAACCGTCCGGTTTCGGAACCACAAACATTGTGGAATAGTAACCCCTTCCCTGTTGAGGGAGGGGAACCTGTACCACCACCTGCTGGAGATATAATTTGTGAATTGCCGCTAACACTACTTCCCTTTCTATGGGGGAAGCAGGCAGGGCTGATTTTAGGTAACTGTGAGGGGGCATCACTTCGAATTCCAGCTTGTATCCCTGAGACACAATCTGTATAGCCCAGGGATCCACCTGTGAGCGAACCCACTGGTGGTTGAATTTTTGGAGACGCGCCCCCACCGCTCCCGGCTCCACCTGTGGAGCCCCAGCGTCATGCGGTGGATTTAGTGGAACCCGGGGAGGACTTCTGTTCCTGGGAACTAGCTGTATGGTGCAGCTTCTTTCCTCTACCCCTGCCCCTGGCAAGAAAGGAAGCACCTCTGACTTTCTTGCCTTTTTGTGATCGAAAGGACTGCATTTGGTAATACGGTGCTTTCTTAGGCTGTGAGGGAATATATGGCAAAAAATTTGACTTCCCAGCTGTAGCTGTGGAAACTAGGTCCGAGAGACCGTCCCCAAACAATTCCTCACCCTTGTAGGGTAAAACCTCCATGTGCTTTATAGAGTCGGCATCGCCTGTCCATTGCCGAGTCCACAGGACCCTTCTGGCAGAAATCGACATTGCATTTATTCTAGAGCCCAGTAGGCAAATGTCCCTCTGGGCATCTCTCATATATAGGACAGCGTCTTTTATATGCCCCAGGGTCAGTAAAATAGTATCCTTGTCCAAGGTATCCAGTTCCTCAGACAGTGTATCTGTCCATGCTGCTACAGCACTACACATCCAGGCCGACGCAATTGCCGGCCGCAGTATGGTACCTGAATGTGTATAAACAGACTTCAGGATACTTTCCTGCTTCCTATCGGCAGGATCCTTTAGGGAGGCCGTATCCTGTGACAGCAGGGCCACCTTCTTAGATAAGCGTGTCAGAGCTTTGTCTACCCTAGGGGAGGATTCCCAGCACATCCTGTCCGTTGGCGGGAAGGGGTACGCCATAAGTAACCTTTTGGAAATCGGCACTTTCCTATCAGGAGAATCCCAAGCTTTTTCACATAACTCATTTAACTCATGTGAAGGGGGAAAAGTCACCTCTTGCTTTTTCTCCCCAAACATATAAACCCTCTTGTCAGGGACAGGGTTTACCTCTGATATGTGCAATACATCCTTCATTGCTATAATCATGTAGCGGATGGCTTTAGCCATTTTAGGCTGCAATTTTGCATCATCGCCATCGACACTGGAGTCAGAATCCGTGTCGATATCTGTGTCAACAATATGGGATAGTGGGCGCTTCTGAGACCCTTACGGCCTCTGCGCTGTAGGATCAGGCATGGGCTGAGACCCCGACTGTCCCAAGGCTTCAGCTTTATCCAACCTTTTATGCAAGGAGTTTACATTATCATTTAACACCATCCACATATCCATCCAATCAGGTGTCGGCGCCGTCGGCGGGGACACCTCATTCATCTGCACCTGCTCTGCCTCCACATAGCCCTCCTCGTCAAACATGTCGACACAAGCGTACCGACACACCACACACACACAGGGAATGCTCTATATGAGGACAGGACCCCCAGAAGGCCTTTTGGAGAGACAGAGAGAGAGTATACCAGCACACACCCCAGCGCTATATGACCCAGGAATCACACAGTAACTTAGTGTTTACCCAGTAGCTGCTGTATATATGATTATTGCGCTAAATTTATGTGCCCCCCCTCTCTTTTTACCCTCTTTCTACCGTGAGTCTGCAGGGGAGAGCCTGGGGAGCTTCCTCTCAGCGGAACTGTGGAGAGAAAATGGCGCTGGTGAGTGCTGAGGAAGAAGCCCCGCCCCCTCAGCGGCAAGCTTCTGTCCCGCGATTTGGTGTAAAAAATGGCGGGGGCTCATGCATATATATATAGAGTGCCCAGCTGTATATATGCTGCTTTTGCCAGGAGGTACTCAATTGCTGCCCAGGGCGCCCCCCCCTGCGCCCTGCACCCTACAGTGACCGGAGTGTGTGGGTTAGTGTGGGCGCTACCTCATGTGAAGACAGGAGTCTTCTGCCGCCGATTTTGACGTCTTCTTGCTTCATCCGCCGGTTTCTGTCTTCTGGCTCTGCGAGGGGGACGGCGGCGCGGCTCCGGGAACGGACGACCAAGGTTAAGTTCCTGTGTTCGAACCCTCTGGAGCTAATGGTGTCCAGTAGCCTAAGAAGCGCAACCTAGCCGCAGTTAGTAGGTTTGCTTCTCTCCCCTCAGTCCCACGTAGCAGAGAGTCTGTTGCCAGCAGAAGCTCTCTGAAAATAAAAAAACCTAACTAAAATACTATCTTAATAGCAAGCTCAGGAGA
Source organism: Pseudophryne corroboree (assembly GCF_028390025.1). NCBI lineage: Eukaryota > Metazoa > Chordata > Amphibia > Anura > Myobatrachidae > Pseudophryne > Pseudophryne corroboree. Next base: position 78,389,935 of record NC_086455.1, on the reverse strand, counting down.
GCTCGCTAAAATGCACCCAGCTCCTTCCGGGCACAGATTCTAACTGAGGTCTGGAGGAGGGGCATAGAGGGAGGAGCCAGTGCACACCAGTAGTACTAATTCTTTCTTAGAGTGCCCAGTCTCCTGCGGAGCCTGTCTATTCCCCATGGTCCTTACGGAGTCCCCAGCATCCACTAGGACGTTAGAGAAAGTGCCAGTCAATCAGTTCCTAACTGCCATTTTTCAAACACAGCCTGTGACATGGCAGGTAGGAGCTGATTGGCTGGTACTTTTTCACTCTCCATTTTATCACTTTCCAAGCGATGATGCATCTAGCCCCTTGGCTAGATGGTTTTTGGCTCCAAATGTAAATATCTTCTTAGTGGCTATATGACATTATCTAGCCAAAATCGTTCATCGCTCATACACACTGTGTAGACGGTGAGCGATCATGAACGATCTAGCCAAAATTGACCTTGTTGCACAGGGTGTAGTATGGTATGCCGGCGGCTGGGCTCCTGGCAGCCAGCATACCGGCGCCGGGATCCCGACCGCCGGCATACCGACAGCTGGGCGAGCGCAAATGCTCACCACGCTGCAGCCACGCTATTTATCCTCCCTCCAGGGCGGTCGTGGACCCCCAAGAGGGAGAATAGGTGTCGGTATGCCAGGTGTCGGGATTCCGCCGCCAGTATACTGAGCGCCGGGATCGCAACAACCGGCAAACTGAATACCACTCGCTGCACAGTCTATCAACGATTTTGTTGTTTACCTGTGTAAGTGCGCCTAGTGAACGATCTAGCCTGTACACACGGAACGATATTATCATTCAACGACCTATCTAGCCAAAATAGTTGGCTAGATCGTCCCATGTGTACCCAGCTTAACGGGTCTACTACGAATGGCCGGCGGTCGGGATGCCGGCGCCCAGCATACCAGAGCCGGGATCCCAACCGCCAGAATGCCGGCAGCGGGGCAAGCGCAAAAGTGCGCTCAACACAATGCGGGCACGGTGGTGCGCTACGCTATTTATTGTCCCTCCAGGGGTGTCGTGGACACCCCAAGAGGGAGAATAGTTGTCAGCATCCCGATCGCCGGTATATCGAGTGCCTCCACAGCTTTAACATACCCAGCATTTCAGAGGAGTCTTTCACATTTGCAAAAGATTTTTCTGGGGGAATCTGACACTGCATGGGTACCAGTGACGTGCGGTGGGGTGAGGCAGAGCCTTTCCTGTCATACTTACGTTTAAACAAGAGTTTTGACTGAATAAAATATATGAAAAATACTGATAATTTGTTTGAAATATCTTCTTTGCCGTATTCTAATAATTTTTATAGCCCAAACTCTGGAGTAAAAATAAGAATTTACTCACCGGTAATTCTATTTCTCGTAGTCCGTAGTGGATGCTGGGTACTCCGTAAGGACCATGGGGAATAGACGGGCTCCGTAGGAGACTGGGCACTATTAAAAGAAAGATTAGGTACTATATCTGGTGTGCACTGGCTCCTCCCTCTATGCCCCTCCTCCAGACCTCAGTTAGGGAAACTGTGCCCGGAAGAGCTGACATTACTAGGAAAGGATTTGGAATCCAGGGTAAGACTCATACCAGCCACACCAATCACACCGTACAACTTGTGATAACTATACCCAGTTAACAGTATGAACAACAACTGGGCCTCATTCAACAGATGGCTCATAACAATATAATCATAGTGGATGCTGGGTACTCCGTAAGGACCATGGGGATTATACCAAAGCTCCCAAACGGGCGGGAGAGTGCGGATGACTCTGCAGCACCGAATGAGCAAACTCAAGGTCCTCCTCAGCCAGGGTATCAAACTTGAAGAATTTTGCAAAAGTGTTTGATCCCGACCAAGTAGCAGCTCGGCAAAGTTGTAAAGCCGAGACCCCTCGGGCAGCCGCCCAAGAAGAGCCCACCTTCCTCGTGGAATGGGCTTTTACAGATTTAGGATGCGGCAGTCCAGCCGCAGAATGTGCAAGTTGAATCGTGCTACAGATCCAGCGAGCAATAGTCTGCTTTGAAGCAGGAGCACCCAGCTTGTTGGGTGCATGCAGGATAAACAGCGAGTCAGTTTTCCTGACTCTAGCCGTCCTGGAAACATAGATTTTCAGGGCCCGGACTACGTCCAGCAACTTGGAATCCTCCAAGTCCCGAGTAGCCGCAGGCACCACAATAGGTTGGTTCAAATGAAACGCTGATACCACCTAAGGGAGAAATTGGGGACGAGTCCTCAATTCTGCCCTGTCCATATGGAAAATCAGATATGGGCTTTTACAGGACAAAGCCGCCAATTCTGACACACGCCTAGCTGAGGCCAAGGCCAACAGCATGACTATCTTCCACGTGAGATACTTCAACTCCACGGTCTGAAGTGGCTCAAACCAATATGATTTTAGGAAATCCAACACAACGTTGAGATCCCAAGGTGCCACTGGAGGCACAAAAGGGGGCTGAATACGCAGCACTCCCTTAACAAACGTCTGAACTTCAGGCAGTGACGCCAGTTCTTTTTGAAAGAAAATAGACAGGGCCGAAATCTGGACTTTAATGGATCCCAATTTTAGGCCCATAGTTACTCCTGACTGTAGGAAGTGCAGAAATCGACCCAGCTGAAATTCCTCCGTTGGGGCCTTCCTGGCCTCACACCAAGTAACATATTTTCGCCATATGCGGTGATAATGTTTTGCTGTCACATCTTTCCTAGCTTTAATCAGCGTAGGAATGACTTCATCCGGAATGCCCTTTTCCATTAGGATCCGGCGTTCAAACGCCATGCCGTCAAACGCAGCCACGGTAAGTCTTGGAACAGACAGGGCCCCTGTTGTAGCAGGTCCTGTCGGAGCGGCAGAGGCCAAGGGTCCTCTGAGATCATTTCTTGTAGTTCCGGGTACCAAGTTCTTCTTGGCCAATCCGGAACGATGAGTATAGTTCTTACTCCTCTCTTTCTTATTATCCTCAGTACCTTTGGTATGAGAGGAAGAGGAGGGAACACATATTCCGACTGGTACACCCACGGTGTCACTAGAGCGTCCACAGCTATCGCCTGAGGGTCCCTTGACCTGGCGCAATATCTTTTTAGCTTTTTGTTGAGGCGGGACGCCATCATGTCCACCTGTGGCCTTTCCCAACGATTTACAAAGTCCCCACTCTCCCAGGTGGAGGTCGTGCCTGCTGAGGAAGTCTGCTTTCCAGTTGTCCACTCCCGGAATGAACACTGCTGACAGTGCTAGCACGTGATTCTCCGCCCATCGAAGAATCCTTGTGGCTTCTGCCATCGCCATCCTGCTTCTTGTGCCGCCCTGTCGGTTTACATGGGCGACCGCCGTGATGTTGTCTGACTGAATCAGCACCGGCTGGTTTTGAAGCAGGGTTACTGCTTGACTCAGGGCATTGTAAATGGCCCTTAGTTCCAGAATATTTAAGTGTAGGGAAGTCTCCTGACTCGACCACTGTCCTTGGAAGTTTCTTCCCTGAGACTGACCCCCAACCTCGGAGGCTTGCATCCGTGGTCACCAGGACCCAGTCCCGAATGCCGAATCTGCGGCCCTCGAGAAGATGAGCACTCTACAGCCACCACAGCAGAGACACCCTGGCCCTCGGGGACAGGGTGATCAACCGATGCATCTGAAGATGCGATCCGGACCACTTGTCTAACAGATCCCACTGAAAGATCCTTGCATGGAACCTGCCGAAGGGAATTGCTTCGTAAGAAGCTACCATCTTTCCCAGGACTCGCGTGCAGTGATGCACCGACACCTGTTTTGGTTTCAGGAGGTCCCTGACCAGAGATGACAATTCCTGGGCCTTCTCCTCCGGGAGAAACACCTTCTTCTGTTCTGTGTCCAGAATCATGCCCAAGAACAGCAGACACGTCGTAGGAATCAGCTGCAACTTTGGGATATTCAGAATCCAGCCGTGCTGTTGTAGCACTTCCCGAGATAGTGCTACTCCGACTAACAACTGCTCCTTGGACCTCGCCTTTATAAGGAGATCGTCCAAGTATGGGATAATTATAACTCCCTTCTTTCGAAGGAGTATCATCATTTCGGCCATTACCTTGGTAAATACCCTCGGTGCCGTGGACAGACCAAACGGCAACGTCTGGAATTGGTAATGACAGTCCTGTACCACAAACCTGAGGTACTCCTGGTGAGGGGGGTAAATGGGGACATGTAGGTAAGCATCCTTGATGTCCAGTGACACCATAAAATCCCCCTCTTCCAGGCTTGCAATAACCGCCCTGAGCGATTCCATTTTGAACTTGAACTTCCTTATATAAGTGTTCAAGGATTTCAAATTTAGAATGGGTCTCACCGAACCGTCTGGTTTCGGTACCACAAACATTGTGGAATAGTAACCCCGTCCCTGTTGAAGGAGGGGAACTTTGATTATCACCTGCTGAAGGTACAGCTTGTGAATTGCCGCCAGTACTACCTCCCTTTCCTTGGGAGCAGCTGGCAAGGCTGATTTGAGGTAACGGCGAAGGGGAGACGCCTCGAACTCCAGCTTGTATCCCTGAGATACCACTTGTAGAACCCAGAGATCCACCTGTGAGCGAACCCACTGGTCGCTGAAGTTCCGGAGACATGCCCCCACCGCTCCTGGCTCCACCTGTGGAGCCCCAGCGTCATGCGGTGGACTTAGTGGAAGCAGGGGAGGATTTTTGCTCCTGGGAACTGGCTGTCTGGTGCAGCTTTTTCCCTCTACCCCTGCCTCTGGGCAGAAAGGACGCGCCTCTGACCCGCTTGCCTTTCTGAGGCCGAAAGGACTGTACTTGATAATACGGTGCTTTCTTAGGCTGTGAGGGAACCTGAGGTAAAAAAGTCGACTTCCCAGCTGTTGCTGTGGATACGAGGTCCGAGAGACCGTCCCCAAACAATTCCTCACCCTTATAAGGCAAAACCTCCATGTGCCTTTTAGAATCAGCATCACCTGTCCATAATACTCTCCTGGCAGAAATGGACATTGCATTAATTCTAGATGCCAGCCGGCAAACGTCCCTCTGTGCATCCCTCATATATAAGACGACGTCTTTAATATGCTCTATGGTTAGCAAAATAGTATCCCTGTCAAGGGAATCAATGTTATCTGACAGGGAATCAGACCAAGCAGCTGCAGCACTACACATCCATGCCGAAGCAATTGCAGGTCTCAATATAGTACCCAAGTGTGTATATACAGACTTCAGGATAGCCTCCTGCTTTCTATCTGCAGGCTCCTTTAAGGCGGCCGTATCCTGAGACGGCAGTGCCACCTTTTTTGATAAGCGTGTGAGCGCCTTGTCCACCCTAGGGGATGTTTCCCAACGTAGCCTGTCCGTTGGCGGGAAAGGGTACGCATCAGTAACCTCTTAGAAATCACTAATTTCTTATCTGGGGAACACCACGCTTCTTCACACAATTCATTTAACTCATCAGATGGGGGAAAAGTCACAGGCTGCTTTTTCTCCCCAAACATAATACCCTTTTTAGTGGTTACCGGGTTAATGTCAGAAATGTGCAACACATTTTTCATTGCCGTAATCATGCATCGGATGGCCCTTGTGGACTGTACATTTGTCTCATCCTCGTCTACACTGGAGTCAGACTCCGTGTCGACATCTGTGTCTGCCATCTGAGGTAGCGGGCGTTTTTGAGCCCCTGATGGCCTCTGAGATGCCTGGGCAGGCGCGGGCTGAGATGCCGGCTGTCCCAAAGCTGCGTCATCGAACCTTTTATGCAAGGAGTTGACACTGTCGGTTAATACCTTCCACATATCCATCCACTCTGGTGTCGGCCCCGCAGGGGGCGACATCACACTTATCGGCACCAGCTCCGCCTCCACGTAAGCGTCCTCCTCAAACATGTCGACACAGCCGTACCGACACACCGCATACACACACAGGGAATGCTCTGACTGAGGACAGGACCCCACAAAGTCCTTTGGGGAGACAGAGAGGGAGTATGCCAGCACACACCAGAGCGCTATATAACAGAGGGATTTACACTAACACAAAGTGAATTTTCCCCCAATAGCTGCTTATATCACCTTTTGCGCCTAAATTTATGTGCCCCCCCTCTCTTTTTTACCCTTCTCGTAGTGTATACTGCAGGGGAGAGCCTGGGGAGCGTCCTTCCAGCGGAGCTGTGAAGAGAAAATGGCGCTGGCTGTGCTGAGGAAGATAGCCCTGCCCCTTCAGCGGCGGGCTTCTCCCGCTTTTTTAATAATATTTATGGCGGGGGATTAGGCACATATACAGTTTATAACTGTATTATGTGCATTTTGCCAAAAAGGTATACATATTGCAGCCCAGGGCGCGCCCCCCCCCCCCCCCCAGCGCCCTGCACCCACCAGTGGCCGAAGCGTGTGGTGTGCTGTGGGAGCAATGGCGCACAGCTGCAGTGCTGTGCGATACCTTATTGAAGACCGGAGTCTTCAGCCGCCGATTTTCTCCTGGTTCTTCCGTCTTCTGGCTCTGCAAGGGGGACGACGGCGCGGCTCCGGGAACGGACGATCGAGGTCGGGCCCTGTGTTCGATCCCTCTGGAGCTAATGGTGTCCAGTAGCCTTAGAAGCACAAGCTAGCTGCAAGCAGGTAGGTTTGCTTCTCTCCCCTCAGTCCCTCGTAGCAATGAGTCTGTTGCCAGCAGATCTCACTGAAAATAAAAAACCTAACAAATACTTTCTTTTCTAGTAAGCTCAGGAGAGCCCACTAGGTGCATCCAGCTCTGGCCGGGCACAGATTCTAACTGAGGTCTGGAGGAGGGGCATAGAGGGAGAAGCCAGTGCACACCAGATATAGTACCTAATCTTTCTTTTAAGAGTGCCTAGTCTCCTGCGTAGCCCGTCTATTCCCCAATGTCCTTACGGAGTACCCAGCATCCACTAGGACGTCAGAGAAATGTCTATGGCAGGGGAGGCAGTGCCTCACCTGTGTATCCATTCCACACATCTCTAATCATAACTCACCAGATTTCCAGGAGTTTATAATGCTGCACCTGTGTATAATGCCTAGATGTACCCTTTGGCTCATATATTGCATGTAAATCTGGTTCTGGGGTTAGCCAGTGCCTCCTGAGCCATTTAGCTCAACGCACGTCCCTGAATTGGGTACCATGTCCGTCCCGGAGCGAGCTGGAGCCTACATGAGAGGGACGCATCTCCTGTGAACTTGCCTCCATAAACATATAGCTGATTACGCAGTTTATGCAGGCGTAAACCAGCAATACCAACCTCCAAAGAAGATTCACTTTTCAGAGTCTGGTACATAGGGGTCAGCTCATAGTGCCCTTTGATAATAACAGGGTTTGTGACGTGCAGTGCTAATCTCCTGCATTAGCCAATACGTACATAGCGCTGATACATACAATTATGAAAAGACTACAGTTTTGCATAATTTTATGATAAAAAGAAACAGCCTTGGTAAATAGGCCCCTTGGTTTTACTTTTATTTTGTCCAACAAGAACAGCGCTTCTCAAACTAGTCCTCAGGTGACTCACTGATTAAATGAGTCCGGGGTGTGATAGGGCCGCGAGGGGCCCAGAGGAGATACCATTGCAACCAAAATTTACCTCCCTTGCGGCTAATTGAATTGACCCATAGCAGTGCATGTTTTCCAGGTTTCCTCACAGAATCACAAGTGAAATATTTAGAACCAACTGTGGATCTTTTAAAACGTGTCAGCCAGAAATGAATACAACAAGGACATATGGAAAACATGCACTGTTAGAATGTCTGGAGGACTGGATTTGTAAGCATTGTAATCCAATGAACAATGCGACAATGTGGGCCAAATACGATATTTATAGAGATGCGTAAGATTAAAATGATCATTGTTTTTACGATGCTGAAGTTAGCTTCTTATTCGGCCAGCTTCTTATTCACTTCTTATTCACTTCTTATTCGAGCTCCAGCTTCTTATTCAAAAAATTTAGTTTTGCAAGGGTTAACTAGTCTTGGGCCACAAATTTGACACCTGAAATCAACAGAGGGTGGTCACTTACATATCACCCACTTGTATTTTGCCTGGCCCAACGCTGTTTTGGGCATGAAATACACTGGCAAAGTGGGCACACACACCATATTTTGCCATTTTGAATAAGTAGCTGTAGTTTTGCAAGGGTTAACTAGTCTTGGGCGACAAATTTGACACCTGAACTCAACAGAGGGTGGTCACTTACATATCACCCACTTGTATTTTGTTTGGCCCAACGCTGTTTTGGGCATGAAATACACTGGCAAAGTGGGCACACACACCATATTTTGCCATTTTGAATAAGTAGCTGTAGTTTTGCAAGGGTTAACTAGTCTTGGGCCACAAATTTTACCCCTGAAATCAACAGAGAGTGGTCACTTGCATGTGACCCACTTGTATTTTGCCTGGCCCAACGCTGTTTTGGGCATGAAATACACTGGCAAAGTGGGCACAAACACCATATTTTGCCATTTTGAATAAGTAGCTGTAGTTTTGCAAGGGTTAACTAGTCTTGGGCCACTAATTTGACACCTGAACTCAACAGAGGGTGGTCACTTACATATCACCCACTTGTACTTTGTTTGGCCCAACGCTGTTTTGGGCATGAAATACACTGGCAAAGTGGGCACACACAGCATATTTTGCCATTTTTAATAAGTAGCTGTAGTTTTGCAAGGGTTAACTAGTCTTGGGCCACAAATTTTACCCCTGAAATCAACAGAGAGTGGTCACTTGCATGTGACCCACTTGTATTTTGCCTGGCCCAACGCTGTTTTGGGCATGAAATACACTGGCAAAGTGGGCACAAACACCATATTTTGCCATTTTGAATAAGTAGCTGTAGTTTTGCAAGGGTTAACTAGTCTTGGGCCACTAATTTGACACCTGAACTCAACAGAGGGTGGTCACTTACATATCACCCACTTGTACTTTGTTTGGCCCAACGCTGTTTTGGGCATGAAATACACTGGCAAAGTGGGCACACACAGCATATTTTGCCATTTTTAATAAGTAGCTGTAGTTTTGCAAGGGTTAACTAGTCTTGGGCCACAAATTTTACCCCTGAAATCAACAGAGAGTGGTCACTTGCATGTAACCCACTTGTATATTGCCTGTCCCAACGCTGTTTTGGGCATGAAATACACTGGCAAAGTGGGCACAGACACCATTTTATAAATTGCTATTTTGAATAAGTAGCTGTAGTTTTGCAAGGGTTAACTAGTCTTGGGCCACAAATTTTACCCCTGAAATCAACAGAGAGTGGTCACTTGCATATCACCCACTTGTATTTTGCTTGGCCCAATGCTGTTTTGGGCATGAAATACACTGGCAAAGTGGGCACAAACACCATTTTATAAATTGCTATTTTGAATAAGTAGCTGTAGTTTTGCAAGGGTTAACTAGTCTTGGGCCACAAATTTGACACCTGGAATCAGGAGCCTATCAATACAGTCTCTGCGCATAAAGCTTTTCTTAAATTCTGCAATGTAGTCTCTGCGGGCCTAGGGGTAATTCAGACTGCATCACTGCAGCAGCAGCGATCGCAGTCTGAATTACTTTGTGGAGTGCGCCCTGCGCGTGCGCAATCCGGGAGCCCAGTGATATTCCATCAGCATCTCAGGGCTTCGATCGCCTCTGCCTGATTGACAGGCAGAGGCGGTCATGTGGTGGGAAGGGGCATGCCACCGGCTTTAGAACCACGGTCCGGACAACGGAGGCCTGTCTGGACCGTTGGGGGGTGGCCCGAGGCAGCTGCGTGGTGTTACACACAGACTCTGCGACCCGGGATGTGGCGAGTAGCGGACTGCCAGCGTGCAGGAGCTTCGTTTGCAGGGAGTTACTCATCAGGTACAAAATCATCGACACCGTGCAATGGTTTTGTACCTGTGCGAGGGGGATGGGGGGGGGCTAGGGCCAGTCATGCAGGGCGGACCAGCCCTGTGCTGGGCATCCACCCGCATGTCAGAGTACATGATTGTAGATGTGCTACATTTAGCACATCTGTGATTAGATCTTGTCTGGGGACTGTTTCCTCAGACATTCAGTGAATGATGCTGCCCTGTGGCAAATTCGCGCATGCACCTACGCAGTGGCGGAACAAGACCATGGTGGGCCGAGGCGCAACAAAATGCGTTGCCCCAGCCCGCCCAAGATCCAAAACGTGTGTCAAAAAATAGGGCATGGTCTCATTGAAAAGGGGTGTGGGCACACAATAGTACCACCAATTCAAATTATGCCACACAGTAGTGCAACCTTATTACATTACACCGATTTACATTACATTACACTGAACAGTAGTACTCCTTATATACATTACGCTACACAGTAGTGCTCCTGAAACACGTTATGCCACACAGTACTGCTTCTTATACGCATTACGCCACGTAGTAGAGCTCCTTCTACACGTTACGCCACACAGTAGTTCTCCTTATACATATTACAACACACAGTAGTGCCTCTTATACATGTTACGCCACACAGTAGTATCTTAATATACGTTATACCACACAGTAGTGCTCCTGAAACACGTTACTCCACCCAGTACTGTTCCTTATACATGTTACGCAACACAGTAGAGCTCCTTATACACGTTACAACACACAGTAATGGTCCTTATACACTTTACGCCACACAATAGTGCTCCTTATACACGTTACGCCACACAGTGGTGCTTCTTATAGACGTTACACCACACAGTAATACCCCTTATACAGGTTAAGCCACACAGTAGAGCTCCTTATACACATTACGCCACACAGTAGAGCTCCTTTTACACGTAACGCCAATATAGTAGGCACTACGGTCAAGTTTTAGGGTTAGGCTGCTGGGGGGGGGGGTGAGGCACTGGGGTGGTGGCTAGGGTTAGGCTGTGGGGAGGGGTAAAGGTTAAGGTTAGCTACTAGGGAAAGGTTTAGGGATTAGGGATAATGGGGAAAATACTCACCAGAACACTGCTGAGACATCGCCAATGCAATGTGATCCAGAAAAAGGCACTGCTGTCACCGGTATAAAGTACGAAACTGCTATATCACAAGGGACTGTTTGTTGACAGTTCTTTATGTCGACATAATGAATATCAATATGATAACTGTCGGCCAATTGTATCCAACTCCCACAAAAACTCAGGAGACTTCTCACTGTATAAAGATGGGACAATTCCTTTGTACAAGGATACACAAGGCCCATGGAGACAGATGCCCACACTATGCATCATGCAGCCAGCAGCAGCACATGCACCCTGGGTGACAACACATGACCCTGTGCTTGGCTGCCTTAGTGGGGTCACTCTATGCTGTGCTGTATGTTATATGTCACTGCACAGTCACCATTACTATTTGCAGAGAGACCAGCTTACTGTAACAACCCCGCCCACCACCTCCCAATCTCCGCCCCCTCAATGTAGGCTCCGCCTCTTCGAGGTCCGCGATTCTGAGTTTGCAGGATGAAATGTACAATTAGAAAAATGTATAATAAAATAAAAATAAATAAACACACAGCTGCCTGACCGCCTTTACAAGGAATGCTGCTGCACTACCTCAGATACTCTACAGTTTAGCCGCATGGTCACGTGATGCTCCGGCTCGGCTAGCAAAAAGAAACAGCTGGGCTGCCCGTGAATGAGAGGGGAAGATGGCCCCTTCTCCTTCTCCAGACTCCTCCACTGCATCCTCCTCCCCCTCTGGCCAGACTGCAGCTCTGCACACCAGCTCAGCCTCATTCTGTTAAGGGGAAGCGGCAGCTTGCAGCGCGCCGGCAGGTGGCATGTAATGAGTGCCTCCGGCTGTGGGCCCCTTCATCGTGGAGGGGCCCTGCCGGTTGCACCGCTGCAAGTTCCACCCCTGAACCTACGATAATAGCCCACCAGACCAAAGAATATCCTGAGTTGCGACATACATTTTAGCTTAGGCCATGTGAAGACTGCTTCCACCTTGCTAGGTTGAGGTTTAACTTACCCTTGGCATACAATATACCCCAGATACTTTGCCTCCACAGATATGATGGCACACTTCTCCAGGTTAGCTGTGAACCCTTGTGCCTGTAGAGACTGTAACACTGCATCCACCTTTGGAAGGTGCGACTGGAACAAACCCACTGTGGTAGAGAAGGCTGTTGTTGCTTTGGCAGCTTCCATCAGAGGAATTGGCCAGTACCCCTTCAGTAAATCTAGCGTAGTTAGATACTGGCTTATTGCTAAGTTCATCAACCCGGGGCATAGGATAGGAATCAAACTGAGGAACTTTATTTAACTTTCTGAAGTCATTACAGAATCTCAAAGCTCCAAAAAGCTTGGGCTCTAAAAAAAATGGGATTATTTCATTCACTGTTTGACTACTCTATGACCCCCAAGCACGCATCACTTCCAGTTCCCGTTTTACTGCTGCCTGTTGGGCCTCAGATATACAATATTGCCTTTGTTTTATCACCCCCCTGGGTGGAGTAACATTGTCATGCTGTATGATTTGAGTTTTCCCCAGGAGGGCAGAGAACACAACCTGGTACTGTGCTACTAAGTTTACCACTTCTTGTTTCTGGCTAGGACTCAAAATTACTTCAGTAGGCACCTGACATTCTGGGGTTTTCATGGCCACTAAAGAGGGATGACTGGCACTTTCCAAGGCTTCAACATGGTAGACTTTTACCTCTTTCCTTCTACCTTCCTGCCGTACCTAGACACAAGTATCAGTACCTTATTGCCCCTATTGAGAGTCCGGTTGACAGCAGTAACGCCATGACTGCGTTTTTGATCCTGTTGAGCTCTTGCCATATGCTTGGTCAGAAGTGGCGCAATTTGCCTTAGACAGCCATACAATTGGGACACAAACTGAACGATGTTAGGCTCTTGGGACGGGATCAGTACTAAATCCCGCAGGATGGGATCCCGGCGGTCGAAATACTGACGCCGGAATTTCGCCCACACAATCCCGACAGGGGTGGCGAGCAGAACGCAGCCCCTTGCGGGCTCGCTTTGCTCGCCACGCTGCAGGCACGGTGCTTTGCTATGCACAGCACACTTTTATATTCTCCCTCTATGGGTGTCGTGGACACCCACGGAGGCAGAATATGTCGGGATTGTGCCGGTCGGGGTTCCGGCGTCGGTATATCGACCGCCGGGATTCCGTCCGGCGGGATCTTAACCGCATCCCCTTGGGACAATTGCTGCTCCCACCCATCTTTTAATAGATCTAGTATCCCTCTGCGTTGTCTACCATAGAGGAGTTTGAAGGGTCTAAACCCCATACAGTCTCTATATAAAGTCTCTATATAAATAAAGGATAATAATAATAATAATAATAATAATAATAATAATAATAAAAGAGGCTTGGGGTACCTCTCAAACTGCCAACATTAGCTAAGGTAAGAGTAGGTCCTAATCTCGCTTCTCCTGTGACACTGCCCTTTTCATCATCTGCATAAGGGTTCTGTTAAAGCATTCAACCAAGCCGTCTGTCTGCGGGTGGTAAACCGAAATGGTAATTCTATCCACCTTTAACAGGCGACACAGGTATTTCATTAATTTAGACACAAAAGGGGTACCTTAGTCGGTCAGGACCTCTATTGGTATTCCTAGACGGGTATACAGCATCAAGAACTCCTGGACAATAGTGCTAGATTTCATGTTACATAGTGGTATGGCCTCCGGGTACCCGGTGGAGTAGTCCACCGTCACCAATATATACTGATGCCCATGATCCGATTTTTCTACTGGCCCCATCAGATCTATAAAAATTGGTCCAATAGGCATGGAAATTATAGTCAGAAAAACCAAGGTCGCCCTAAATTCTGTCTGAGGTGCATTCTTTTAGTACACTGGGCATTCCTGACAATATTCTTTTACTGCAGCATGAATGCCTGGCCAGGAGAAACATAGCTGAATACGCTGGAGAGTTTTCCTCTCCCCTAAATGGCCACCCCATAAATGCATGTGAGCCGCCCTCAGTACCAGCTGCTCGTGTTTTCGGGGAATCAGCAACTGGTCTACCCTTTTACCTTGCAAATAAGTTACAAGGTAAAAAAAATTGTTTTTCACATAAAGTAAGGTACACCTTCAGGTGGTAAAGCAGAGTTTACCTTACCATTTACCACTACCACATTTTAAAAAGTATTAGACAAGTTGCCATCGTTATGTTGATCTCGCCTAAAGTCCTGCAAAGACACTCTTTCGCAAATGGGGGACTAATGTGTCTCAATCTCACTGGCAAGAGAGGGCTTTACAGTCATACAACCTTGGCTTCCAGTAGATCTTGGCCCCTGCGACAGCTTAACCTTTGTCTGTCTGCCAATGTCATGCCAGGTAACAAACTCCTGCAACAGTGGGAAGTCCTGGCCCAGGATTAGTGGATAAAGAGGTTTGGAAGCTACTGTGACTACCATTTTTACTGGTCTTACTTTAATCACCACCGGCAGGTGCACTCATGGGCATTCTTCTATGTCACCAAGTATACATAGCATCTTTACCAGAAGCACAACCTGGCCAGACCCGGGAAGAACCAAGTTAGCAGAGATGATAGACAATTCATTGCCAGTATCAACCAAGGCCCCGATATCCCAGCCTTCAATCTGTACCATCAGATGAAATGGTAGTTTCAGCTGGGGAAATAATTCCAGGCGCCATACTGAATACAGGTTGTACTGTTTTCCCTGAGCTGCAATCCACAAGCTCACCCTGCTTTAGGAAGTACCGCTGTGCATGACTGGGCTCTCTGCACTCAAAACATATGACTGGAGATGGGCTGTTTGATTTAACAATGGGGATCTGGGTATTGGGCTTAGGTACTGGCTGTAACCCTTGCTTGGCTTTATTAAAATTTCCCAGGGTCAGGTACCTCTCAATCACCACTGCTAGCTCCTCAATTGTCTGGGGGTCAGCCTGCAAAGGCCCAGTGTTTTACACCACGGTCTGATACCCGTATAGCCTGGTCTAGAGCCATCACTTTCACTGCCCACTAAGAAGAATTTTTATCTGTAACCAGGTTTTACTCAGTTTGGCCAATTATGCCAGTTTGACCACTGGAGGCTCAGATGGGTTCAGCTGCAACTCATAATATTCTTGGGCTTTGCTGGGACCCGTCACCCCAATCCTGCGGAGTATAGCTTCCTTCAAGCTAGGATAGGAGCTGACTTCAGACAACTTTAACGCAACATAGGCTCTCTATGACTCCCCAGTGCGATAAGGAGCTAATCTAACCCTTGATTTCTGGTATCAAATATGTCGCCCAAGATTAGTTAACCCTTGCAAAACTACAGCTACATATTCAAAATGGTAAATTATAATATGGTGGTTGTGCCTACTTTCCCAGCGTATTTCATTCACAAATCAATGTTGGGCCAAGCAGAATACAAGTGGGTGATATGTAAGTGACCACATTCTGTTGATAGCAGGTCTCACAATTGTGTCCCAAGACTAGTTAACTCTTGCAAAACTACAGCTACTTATTCAAAATGGTAAAATATGGTGTGTGGGCACAATTTGCCACTGTATTTCATGACCAAAACAGCGTTGGGCCAAGCAAAATACAAGTGGGTCATATGCAAGTGACCACTCTCTGTTGATTTCAGGGGTCAAAATTGTGGCCCAAGACTAATTAACCCTTGCAAAACTACAGCTACTTATTCAAAATGGCAATTTATAAAATGGTGTTTGTGCCCACTTTGCCAGTGTATTTCATGCCCAAAATAGCGTTGGGCCAAGCAAAATACAAGTGGGTCATATGTAAGTGACCACCCTCTGTTGATTTCAGGGGTCAAATTTGTGGCCCAAGACTAGTTAACCCTTGCAAAACTACAGCTACTTATTCAAAATGGCAATTTATAAATGGTGTTTGTGCCCACTTTGCCAGTGTATTTCATGCCCAAAACAGCGTTGGGCCAGGCAAAATACAAGTGGGTCACATGCAAGTGACCACCCTCTGTTGATTTCAGGGGTCAAATTTGTGGCCCAAGACTAGTTAACCCTTGCAAAACTACAGCTACTTATTCAAAATGGAAAATATGGTGTGTGTGCCCACTTTGCCAGTGTATTTCATGCCCAAAACAGCGTTGGGCCAGGCAAAATACAAGTGGGTCACATGCAAGTGACCACTCTCTGTTGATTTCAGGGGTCAAATTTGTGGCCCAAGACTAGTTAACCCTTGCAAAACTACAGCTACTTATTCAAAATGGCAATTTATAAAATGGTGTTTGTGCCCACTTTGCCAGTGTATTTCATGCCCAAAATAGCGTTGGGCCAAGCAAAATACAAGTGGGTCATATGTAAGTGACCACCCTCTGTTGATTTCAGGGGTCAAATTTGTGGCCCAAGACTAGTTAACCCTTGCAAAACTACAGCTACTTATTCAAAATGGCAATTTATAAAATGGTGTCTGTGCCCACTTTGCCAGTGTATTTCATGCCCAAAACATCGTTGGGCCAAGCAAAATACAAGTGGGTCATATGTAAGTGACCACCCTCTGTTGATTTCAGGTGTCAAATTTGTGGCCTGAGACTGGTTAACCCTTGCAAAACTACAGCTACTCATTCAAAATAGCAAAACATGGTGTGTGTGCCCACTTTGCCAGTGTATTTCATGCCCAAAACAGCGTTGGGCCAAGCAAAATACAAGTGGGTCATATGCAAGTGACCACCCTCTGTTGATTTCAGGGGTCAAATTTGTGGCCCAAGACTGGTTAACCCTTGCAAAACTACAGCTACTCATTCAAAATAGCAAAACATGGTGTGTGTGCCCACTTTGCCAGTGTATTTCATGCCCAAAACAGCGTTGGGCCAAGCAAAATACAAGTGGGTCATATGCAAGTGACCACTCTGTTGATTTCAGGGGTCAAATTTGTGGCCCAAGACTAGTTAACCCTTGCAAAACTACAGCTACTTATTCAAAATGGCAATTTATAAAATGGTGTTTGTGCCCACTTTGCCAGTGTATTTCATGCCCAAAACAGCGTTGGGCCAGGCAAAATACAAGTGGGTCACATGCAAGTGACCACTCTCTGTTGACTTCAGGGGTCAAATTTGTGGCCCAAGACTAGTTAACCCTTGCAAAACTACAGCTACTTATTCAAAATAGCAAAACATGGTGTGTGTGCCCACTTTGCCAGTGTATTTCATGCCCAAAACAGCGTTGGGCCAGGCAAAATACAAGTGGGTCACATGCAAGTGACCACTCTCTGTTGATTTCAGGGGTCAAATTTGTGGCCCAAGACTAGTTAACCCTTGCAAAACTACAGCTACTTATTCCAAATGGCAATTTATAAAATGGTGTTTGTGCCCACTTTGCCAGTGTATTTCATGCCCAAAACAGCGTTGGGCCAAGCAAAATACAAGTGGGTCATATGCAAGTGACCACTCTCTGTTGATTTCAGGGGTCAAATTTGTGGCCCAAGACTAGTTAACCCTTGCAAAACTACAGCTACTTATTCAAAATGGCAAAATATGGTGTGTGTGCCCACTTTGCCAGTGTATTTCATGCCCAAAACAGCGTTGGGCCAGGCAAAATACAAGTGGGTCACATGCAAGTGACCACTCTCTGTTGATTTCAGGGGTCAAATTTGTGGCCCAAGACTAATTAACCCTTGCAAAACTACAGCTACTTATTCAAAATGGCAATTTATAAAATGGTGTTTGTGCCCACTTTGCCAGTGTATTTCATGCCCAAAACAGCGTTGGGCCAGGAAAAATACAAGTGGGTCACATGCAAGTGACCACTCTCTGTTGATTTCAGGGGTCAAATTTGTGGCCCAAGACTAGTTAACCCTTGCAAAACTACAGCTACTTATTCAAAATAGCAAAACATGGTGTGTGTGCCCACTTTGCCAGTGTATTTCATGCCCAAAACAGCGTTGGGCCAGGCAAAATACAAGTGGGTCACATGCAACTGACCACTCTCTGTTGATTTCAGGGGTCAAATTTGTGGCCCAAGACTAGTTAACCCTTGCAAAACTACAGCTACTTATTCAAAATGGCAATTTATAAAATTGTGTTTGTGCCCACTTTGCCAGTGTATTTCATGCCCAAAACAGCGTTGGGCCAAGCAAAATACAAGTGGGTCATATGTAACTGACCACCCTCTGATGATTTCAGGGGTCAAATTTGTGGCCCAAGACTGGTTAACCCTTGCAAAACTACAGCTACTCATTCAAAATAGCAAAACATGGTGTGTGTGCCCACTTTGCCAGTGTATTTCATGCCCAAAACAGCGTTGGGCCAAGCAAAATACAAGTGGGTCATATGCAAGTGACCACTCTCTGTTGATTTCAGGGGTCAAATTTGTGGCCCAAGACTAATTAACCCTTGCAAAACTACAGCTACTTATTCAAAATGGCAATTTATAAAATGGTGTTTGTGCCCACTTTGCCAGTGTATTTCATGCCCAAAACAGCGTTGGGCCAGGCAAAATACAAGTGGGTCACATGCAAGTGACCACTCTCTGTTGATTTCAGGGGTCAAATTTGTGGCCCAAGACTAGTTAACCCTTGCAAAACTACAGCTTCTTATTCAAAATAGCAAAACATGGTGTGTGTGCCCACTTTGCCAGTGTATTTCATGCCCAAAACAGCGTTGGGCCAGGCAAAATACAAGTGGGTCACATGCAAGTGACCACTCTCTGTTGATTTCAGGGGTCAAATTTGTGGCCCAAGACTAGTTAACCCTTGCAAAACTACAGCTACTTATTCAAAATGGCAATTTATAAAATGGTGTTTGTGCCCACGTTGCCAGTGTATTTCATGCCCAAAACAGCGTTGGGCCAGGCAAAATACAAGTGGGTCACATGCAAGTGACCACTCTCTGTTGATTTCAGGGGTCAAATTTGTGGCCCAAGACTAGTTAACCCTTGCAAAACTACAGCTACTTATTCAAAATGGCAATTTATAAAATGGTGTTTGTGCCCACTTTGCCAGTGTATTTCTTGCCCAAAACAGCGTTGGGCCAAGCAAAATACAAGTGGGTCATATGCAAGTGACCACTCTCTGTTGATTTCAGGGGTCAAATTTGTGGCCCAAGACTAGTTAACCCTTGCAAAACTACAGCTACTTATTCAAAATAGCAAAACATGGTGTGTGTGCCCACTTTGCCAGTGTATTTCATGCCCAAAACAGCGTTGGGCCAAGCAAAATACAAGTGGGTCATTTGTAACTGACCACCCTCTGTTGATTTCAGGTGTCAAATTTGTGGCCCAAGACTGGTTAACCCTTGCAAAACTACAGCTACTTATTCAAAATGGAAAATATGGTGTGTGTGCCCACTTTGCCAGTGTATTTCATGCCCAAAACAGCGTTGGGCCAGGCAAAATACAAGTGGGTCACATGCAAGTGACCACTCTCTGTTGATTTCAGGGGTCAAATTTGTGGCCCAAGACTAATTAACCCTTGCAAAACTACAGCTACTTATTCAAAATGGCAATTTATAAAATGGTGTTTGTGCCCACTTTGCCAGTGTATTTCATGCCCAAAACAGCGTTGGGCCAAGCAAAATACAAGTGGGTCATATGCAAGTGACCACTCTCTGTTGATTTTAGGGGTCAAATTTGTGGCCCAAGACTAGTTAACCCTTGCAAAACTACAGCTACTTATTCAAAATGGAAAATATGGTGTGTGTGCCCACTTTGCCAGTGTATTTCATGCCCAAAACAGCGTTGGGCCAGGCAAAATACAAGTGGGTCACATGCAAGTGACCACTCTCTGTTGATTTCAGGGGTCAAATTTGTGGCCCAAGACTAATTAACCCTTGCAAAACTACAGCTACTTATTCAAAATGGCAATTTATAAAATGGTGTTTGTGCCCACTTTGCCAGTGTATTTCATGCCCAAAACAGCGTTGGGCCAAGCAAAATACCAGTGGGTTATATGTAACTGACCACCCTCTGTTGATTTCAGGTGTCAAATTTGTGGCCCAAGACTAGTTAACCCTTGCAAAACTACAGCTACTTATTCAAAATAGCAAAACATGGTGTGTGTGCCCACTTTGCCAGTGTATTTCATGCCCAAAACAGCGTTGGGCCAAGCAAAATACCAGTGGGTTATATGTAACTGACCACCCTCTGTTGATTTCAGGTGTCAAATTTGTGGCCCAAGACTGGTTAACCCTTGCAAAACTACAGCTACTTATTCAAAATGGAAAATATGGTGTGTGTGCCCACTTTGTCAGTGTATTTCATGCCCAAAACAGTGTTGGGCCAGGCAAAATACAAGTGGGTATCTTTTTATTAAGAAAATTGCAACATATATTATACAAATATGATAAAATTCATAAAACAAGACACACAGTATACACTGAATTGTTGTCTAGCTAACCAAACAGAAATCAACAAAGCTTGTATGGCTGCACATACTGCCAGTACAGCTTAACATATATCATCTAGACAAAACCAACCTACTATACAAACAATACACATCATAACCAGAAGCAATGAAAAAATGAATGAAACCTTTTAGCCACATGTAAACCGTCTCAACAAAAGAACTAGAAAAAGAAAATCTACGGGTGGTGAAGAACAGAAAGCCAAAAGATGAACAAGAAAAGGATTTCTGCTACCCACTCAAGGGGGTTTCAAGTGGCGCCAGAGCCTGGACCACTCGACAGCATCCAACCTCCTCCTGTCCATATCCATCATCCCCCTAATCTCGTGTAGAATATTTCCCACCACCACTTCACAGGGGAGGACCTTTGCTCTGAGGGAAACCTGACACCGTGCACCCCATGTGTGAAACCTAACTGCTAAACTAACTAAAAAAATTGTGGTTAAATCATATCCTTTATACCCTTTGAACGTCCCATAAACCCACTCAGGGTAACTATGACCCGAAAGGCACGGGATGCATAAGGCCCTTGAAACCGCTTTACAAACCTTTATATTGAAGGGACACTCAAGGAGGAAGTGGTCCATTGTCTCCTCCTCCCCTAGACATTCCTCACGTGGGCAACCACGATCATCGGCACTTCGACACTTGAGATTACCCCGCACATAAAGTCTCCCTTGGAAGGAAAGCCAGGCAATATCTCTGAACTTCAGTGGGATTCTCTGAGAATTAATCAGAGACAACCCATCTGAGCAGACACTGCCCGGGCAGTCCCTTAACGACAGCGGAGCATAGAAGTGAGTCTGTAAAATTCTTCTCTCCAACTCCCTTCTAGAGAAGTTTTTGACTTCACCCACCTCCAGCCCCCAAAGCCTTGTCATCTTCAAGCACAGTATAACGTAGATCGGGAGGTAGCCATGCCGGACTCCAAGGGTTTTTATTCGGCCACCATCCATCCATAACCCAAGGAAGGGAGACACCCAGGCCCTAAAACTTTCTACCCATCGAGGGGGAGTTTCTAAAAACAAACTCCCTAGATTTAGCTTTAAAAAAGTTGTAGCGAAAAACACTACAGGGTTGACCATACACAGCCCCCCTTGTTCCCTCGATCTGTAGGTAATCCCTCTCTTGACCAGATTCATTCTATTCCCCCATAACATCAGGAAGAATAAAGAATACATCCTGGTCCACAAAGATTGTGGCAAAAAGCACACATAACTGACATACAAGAAAAGCGGAACCAAGTAGGTTTTGCACAAATCAACCTTTTCCCTGAAAGAGAGCTGCCACCCTCTCCAGGACTGCACCTTTCTAGTAGCATCTTCCAGCCTCTTATCCCAATTTTGAGTGGCATAATCACCACGGCCAAATTTAATACCTAGAACTTTTATCTCTGGACTGGCGCGGGGGAGACTATCCGGAAGGGCAAACTCGTCACCTTCCTCCCCCATCCAGAAAGCTTCACACTTGTCCTGATTGATCCTGGAGCACGAAGCCTCAGAATACTCGCAGATAAGACGTTCCATGTCACGCGCCTCTGCCACAGATGACACGACCACAGTAACGTCATCCGCGTAGGCCGCCACCCTCAGTGGTAGCCCAGGGCCCAGCTGCACCCCTGCAACAGTACCGCACTCAATCCTCCGCACAAATGGGTCAATTGCGAATACGTACAGAAGGGGGCTCAGGGGACACCCCTGACGGACACCCGAGTCAACCGAAAACGCGGGCCCAACCCAACCATTGACAAGCGGGAAGCTCTCAGCCTGTTTGTAAATGACACGTAGCCAATCTACCACCCTTACTGGAAGACCATACCTTTCCAGCACAGCCCACAGGTACTGATGATTAACCCGGTCAAAAGCCTTGGACTGGTCCAATGCCAGCAAATACTTACCCCATTTTTCAGCACGACATTGCTCCACGGCCTCCCGGATGCCAAGGACAGCACTAAAGGTGCTTCGACCCTTTACAGTGCAATGCTGAGACGGGGAAAGTAACAGCCCGGAAACTTCCATCAGCCGATTAAAGAGTACCTTTGCCAGAATCTTTCTGTCCGTATTGAGAAGAGCGATGGGGCGCCAATTCTCAATACGGGCTGGGTCCTTACCTTTAGACAATAATATGAGAGCAGAGGATCTCATAGAGGGAGGGAGCACTCCCTCACCCAGGCTTTCATTAAATACCTCTACAAGATGAGGAGCCAAGATGTCTGAGAAAACTTTAAAAAATTCAGATGTTAACCCATCTGGGCCTGGAGATTTTTTTATAGACAAACCGTCTATAGCCTTCTTGACCTCCTCCACTGTCACATCATTCCCCAAAGAGTCAAAAGAAGGATCAAGCTGCTCAAGCCCAGGTGTCTCCCCCAGGAACCGATCCATCCTCTCTCTAATGAGTGGCTGCTCAGACAAAAGGTCGGAGTAATAAGACCTGATGACTCCCAAAATACCCTCCCTGTCTCCACGAAGAGTACCCTGGTCATCAAACAGGACCCGGACCTCCCTCAAATCAACTGATTTTCTGCAACTCTGGTAGGGATCAGGCGAGTGGTATTTTCCATAATCCCTCTCCAAAATCAAAGAAGCCAGACGATCATACTGATATTCTCTCATCTGAGCCTTCACCCGGGAGATTTCCCCACAATCCCCATGCCCAGAGATCAAGAAATCTAGTTCCTTTCTCAGGCTCTGGTAGATACATCTTTTTGTCAAGTTTCTCCTGGCTACCAGCCTTTGAAAAAACCTTTGAGTCCTCTTTTTACACTCCTCCCACCACTCAGATCTACTCCAACCAGCCTCCAGAAGTGTTTCCTGCAGTTGAAAAAAGTCTCTAAAGGACTGTCTAACCCCCTCCTCCTTCAGGAGCCCGGAATTCAAACGCCAAAGGCCCCGCCCTTTCTGAGGGGTTTCTGAGACGTTCAAAGCAACACACAGAAAAACGTGGTCGGAGAACTCTACTGGCTTTGTCTCAGGAGGCAAAGTTTTCGAGGACTCCTTAACAAAAAACCTATCTATTCTAGACCTACGGCTGCCACAATGATAGGTGAAACCAGTGAGGTCTGGGAAATGGCGAACATGCACATCGACCAGACCAGCCTCTCTAATCATGCTAACTAAAAAATTGGAATCATAGCCCAGGGTCATCTTTGTGACTCCCCTATCTTTTGGCCTAATGACGGTGTTAAAATCACCGCCAAAGATGATCTGCCGGGCCGTAAAGAGAAACTGTTTTATCTCCCTGAAAAGACATTTCCTGTCCCAAGCTGTTTGGGGCCCATAGATGTTTATTAATCTCAGATCATGTCCTCTCAGGTTGACATCCAAAACCATGCACCTACCGACCTGTAATTCTATAATCCTGTGCACGTTTACCATATCAGTAAAAAGCACTTCCAACCCACCGTACGGCTCGGCCGCAAGAGACCAGAAGGAAGGCCCACGCCTCCACTGACCCTTGGCCCGATGAAGTGTGGCCAGGTCACCTATCCTGGTCTCCTGCAAAAATAAAAAATCAACATCAACCGTGTTGAAAAAATCAAAGGCCAAGAAACGAGCACGTTCGGAAAACACGGAAGCCACATTAATGGTGGCACATCGCATAGGTTGGGGATCCATGTTTCTTGGATTATAGAAGTAGGATCCCATTCACTTTTTCTTTGCTTGTCTTTTAGAGTCCTCATCCGAGGATCCAACTCTTTTACATGCCACCCCAAAAGGGATAGCATCCTCATCAGACAGGGAGATCTCTTCCTCCTCCCCATCCTCCTCACTCACACTATCAGCAACAGGGACCACAGTCTCACTAAGTAGACTCTCGGACCCCTTCCTACCAATCCCCTCCCCAACAACACACCCCTCCACCTTTACCACCTCGTCCGGGGGAGGATCCGGATCAGGAGCCCTTGGGGTACTAACAAAGGAGCCGCCTCCGGGACCACCCCCACCAGGGGACCCAGGAGTTTCATCAACCACCAACACCTCATCTGAAGAATGAGGGACTTCCCCTTCTGGACACTGAGCTACTTCAACCACGTCTAACAGGGATCCTACAGCCTGGCTCAACTGTATCCCCACAGGGTCCCACTCCAGCTCCCCCTGAGAACCATTTCTTTCCAAGTGCTTAGTTTTGCTTTGGGCTTTACCTTGTCCCGTTTTTCCCTGTTTATCCTTAGCCACAACCTCCTTCCCAGCAACTGACAGATTAGAGGCCTGCTTTGGCTTTCTATTTTTTGAAACATTTGGGACAAAAACTAATTCTTTTCCCCCAACCATGACCACCTCCCCCTCTTCTTCATCATCAGAAGAAGACAGGACATCAAACCTATTTGAGCAAATAAAATCTGCCTCCTTTTTTTTAGGCTTCCTCCTCCTCCCTTTATTCACGATCTGAAAGGATGCCTCCCCCTTTTCAGGCTGAACCTTCTCTTTCCCACCATCTTCTATTCTCTTCGAGATGTCTTGATGCTGCACAGTAACCGGTACGCTACTTTCGTGACCAGGACCAACCTCCGGCACCACTTCTTCCACCCCTGCACTATAATTATGCGAAGCCTTAGGGCATCGACTGTAGGGATGACCAACTGTACCGCAAAGATTACACCTGACCTTGCTGCATTCCCGGGACCCATGCCCCAACTGGCCACACAAAGCACATTTAATCACCCCACAATCGCTACTGAGGTGACGAAAGTCACCACACTTATGACAGGTTCTGGGTTGCCCAGGATAAAAACACTGGAGCCGATCACGGCCAATGTAAGCAGCGGAAGGTATGTGTCTAGTCTCAGCCCCTACCTGGTGTAACCTCACAAAGGCCGAATAGGCACCACCCCAGACCCCCCTAGTATGATCAAACTTTACCAAAGGAGAGAGTACTGTACAAGACCTAGACAACCAATATATAATATCAGCAGGGGGCAGTGATTCGTTACGCACCAACACAGTGATCTTAACCCTGTCCTGTCTCGTGATGGTATGGGCTTTGAAAAAACAATATGGTTCCTTCATCTTGTTTTTCTCCCAACGGGAGCCAAAGGCCTGCAGGCCATTCAGGGAGAGGAAGCTCAGGTCAAAATCTGGAGTTCTCACTGGGTGAATGCATGCGAAAAGATCTGCAGCCTCAAACCCCAGCGAGAAGATCATACCTAAGAACTCCGACTTCGAAGGAGCCTCCCCATCCCCTACCCATCTGAACTGCACCACATTTCTTCTTTTTATGAGCTGACCCCCACTCACCCCAAACTGAGGACCAGCACTCGGCCGACCAGGAGCCGCCAAAGAATTAGCATATGAACCAGCACCCGGCCTAACCTCAGAGGGAGTTACAGGGAGCCCTTCAGGTGCCAGACCACTACCAGCCCCTATTCCCACACTCCCCACCCCACCAGTCATCCTGGCCTGGTTCGCCTGAAACAAATTCACAGCTGCTAGAGCCCTCACCGGCATATCCATGTTACCATATACAGTTTCTACCAACATAACTTCTTCAGGGGTTAATTTGCTCTTATCTACAGCTGGCAGTCCTTGAGCCAATCTCTGCCCCTCTTTCGGCACGGCTTCGTACTTTGAAACACCCATCGATGTGGGTAATGATGTCACCTGCGATGTCATACCCGATGCGTCTTTGGCCCCGCCTCCCTCAGCCACCACAGCGACTAAGCCAGAGCCAGCCACCGCAGGCTTACAGGGATGGCCAGCCTCAGCATCAACCACGGCCCGCGCCGCACCCACACTTGCAACTTTAGAGGCGAGTGTTTCGGGGACAAGTCCACAGGGAGCAGCGACAGTCACAAGAGTGCCAGCATCTGCCATTACCCCAGCAACCGCCACGCCCCCTGCACCGTCACCACCCAGCACTCCCTCCAGGAGAGACGCCTCCCCCATTTGGAAGCCACCAGATACTGCCATCATTGGTCTTTCCACGATATCTGCAGCATCATGCACGATCTTAGAAACATCACTTCCATCACAGCTCCTGACAGCCACTTCCTTCTCCATAGGCTGGACTCCCACCTCCATACACTCCACTGGAGGCTCTGATGCTGCTACTGAACTTGCCAGGACCAGGCCGCCACCGCCATCCTGTTCAGGCAGAGATTCCTGCAACTCCTGTTTCCCCTGAGACAGTACCTGACTACACAATGCTGATGCAGATACAGAAACTGCTGGGACCGAGCTGCTACTGCCCCCACAATCCTGCTCAGGTAAGGACTTTATCAACAATTCTTTCTCCTGAGAAAGAGCCAGATTACATAACACTTTCATTCTTTCCTTTACTGCAGCCAGGCTAGTACTTAGCTCCCAAATCTCATCCTTTAGGAGAGCTCTCTCACGACTGCTACAAGTATTTCGTTTCCTTCTCTTGAGGGAAAGACGAGAGGTTAAACGAGACTGCTCCGTTTTTAACTCTTCCAGGCTCATATTCACATATTCATCCATAGAGGATTCTGAGGTGCTATCAAAGACCACAGCATCCCCCGCTTCACCACAGGCAGGTACCTTCGCCATATCACCCCCCGGTTTTCCTCAACCTGGAGAGCCAGAGTCCCGTGGTTTGGGGGTCACCAGTTGGGGATCCTGTTTCTTCACAGGGTCCACAATCACTGGGGCTGCCACACTGACCGAATCTCCCAATGCTGGAACTTCCACGGCTGTATGCAGGCCAGAAATCCCGGGGACTCCTTCGGGCCCGGCAGCCCGGTACTCGCCATCATCGTCCTCCCCAGGAGGATCCATCCTCCCCTGTGAGGCTCCCAGGGGAAACACTGCAGGCTTCAGAAAAGGACCAGGGCCTAAGAGCTCTCTCCTGTGCAGCCTCCTCCAGTCTCAGGTGTCAAATTTGTGGCCCAAGACTGGTTAACCCTTGCAAAACTACAGCTACTTATTCAAAATGGAAAATATGGTGTGTGTGCCCACTTTGCCAGTGTATTTCATGCCCAAAACAGCGTTGGGCCAGGCAAAATACAAGTGGGTCACATGCAAGTGACCACTCTCTGTTGATTTCAGGGGTCAAATTTGTGGCCCAAGACTAGTTAACCCTTGCAAAACTACAGCTACTTATTCAAAATGGCAATTTATAAAATGGTGTTTGTGCCCACTTTGCCAGTGTATTTCATGCCCAAAACAGCGTTGGGCCAAGCAAAATACAAGTGGGTCATATGCAAGTGACCACTCTCTGTTGATTTCAGGTGTCAAATTTGTGGCCCAAGACTGGTTAACCCTTGCAAAACTACAGCTACTTATACAAAAATGGCAAAATATGGTGTGTGTGCCCACTTTGCCAGTGTATTTCATGCCCAAAACAGCGTTGGGCCAGGCAAAATACAAGTGGGTCACATGCAAGTGACCACTCTCTGTTGATTTCAGGGGTCAAATTTGTGGCCCAAGACTAGTTAACCCTTGCAAAACTACAGCTACTTATACAAAAATGGCAAAATATGGTGTGTGTGCCCACTTTGCCAGTGTATTTCATGCCCAAAACAGCGTTGGGCCAGGCAAAATACAAGTGGGTCACATGCAAGTGACCACTCTCTGTTGATTTCAGGGGTCAAATTTGTGGCCCAAGACTAATTAACCCTTGCAAAACTACAGCTACTTATTCAAAATGGCAATTTATAAAATGGTGTGTGTGCCCTCTTTACCAGTGTATTTCATGCCCAAAACAGCGTTGGGCCAGGCAAAATACAAGTGGGTCACATGCAAGTGACCACTCTCTGTTGATTTCATGGGTCAAATTTGTGGCCCAAGACTGGTTAACCCTTGCAAAACTACAGCTACTTATTCAAAATGGCAATTTATAAAATGGTGTTTGTGCCCACTTTGCCAGTGTATTTCATGCCCAAAACAGCGTTGGGCCAAGCAAACTACAAGTGGGTCATATGTAACTGACCACCCTCTGTTGATTTCAGGTGTCAAATTTGTGGCCCAAGACTGGTTAACCCTTGCAAAACTACAGCTACTTATTCAAAATGGAAAATATGGTGTGTGTGCCCACTTTGTCAGTGTATTTCATGCCCAAAACAGTGTTGGGCCAGGCAAAATACAAGTGGGTCAAATGCAAGGGACCCTACTCTGTTGATTTCAGGTGTCAAATTTGTGACAGAAGACTAATTAACCCTTGTGAAACTGAATGATCTGAATAAGAAGCTGGAGTTCGAATAAGAAGTGAATAAGAAGCTGGAGCTTGAATAAGAAGCTGGCCGAATAAGAAGCTAACTTCAGCCTCGTATTGTTTTTTATGATGTCAAAAATACATAACTCAGACTATATGGGAAAATGATTAAACAGGGGTAACCTGCAGTTACTCTCAATCACAGACCTTTGGGGCGTCAATACAAATCCAAACCTGGAAACTAACTACACTCATTCAACAACTTTAAACAAGGAAAAAGTGATAACTTACATGAAAATGATTCCCTCATTACCCAATTATACTCAGTGGGGTTTTTCTCTCGAGAACAGTTATATTTCCTAAATACAAATCGACACACAACTGTTACAAATAATAAGATCATTCCATGCAGTCAAACGTCTCCTCTGTGAGGAAATAAAGCTATCACCTGTCCATGTTCATGTGAATGTAGTTTCTACCATCACCACTAGATGTCAGTAGCGATATCATAAAGAGGAGCATAGACTGTCTCGCTGGCACGGTTGCTGGTCACTGGTTACACGTGCATTTATGTTTCCTGTGTGGGCAGTGGCCGCGCTGTCTGTGTGCTCCAGTGTATGCCTGAGTTCCTGGTCTGTGAGTATCTGACAGCTTGTCACTAACGCAGCGTGTGCTCCCTATTGTCACAAAGCGGTGTCATGTTTATCTCTTTTGTGTTGTCCTGTTGCTGTCTTGCTGTGAACTGGGTTATTTCTGGAGCTTCTTGTTCCCCAATAGTGATAGTAATTGTACATCCCAGTGTCCCGTGAAAATGGTTGTTTTCACCATGTATAGGTCATCTCCCTATCTATCAAGTGCTAGCCCAGTGTTTCTTGACTGCAGTACTGCTAACTGCACGTTTTATAGATCTTCTCACTAGTGACATCATCAGCTCCACCTGTGGATCTTTAAAATGTGTCAGCCAGTAATAAATACACCTGTTCATCAACTAGGAGATCTGGAAAACATGTACTGTTAGTCCCTGAGGACCAGGACCAGATTAAAGGTGCATACACACTGGGTGTTTTTGTCCAGCGTGTATGCACAGCGATGATGGCTGAAAATCGCTCAGTGCATACACACTGAGCACTTTCCCCGCTGCCCAGTGATGTCAGCAGGGGTGAACGGCTTTCATAGCAGGACGCTATGGAAAGCCGTTCATCTGCTGGTGATACCAGCAGATGAATGGCGGCCGTCTGCGATGAAGCGGGAGCGCGCATCAGCGCTTATCGCCGGGGCATACACACTGGGCGGTTTTGAACTGTAAGCAGCTCAAAACACCAAAAGTGAGCTGCTTTCAGTTCAAAATCGCCCAGTGTGTATGGGCCTTAAGCCTTGGGGGTTCCCGGAGCACTTAAGATCAGGGGGCTCGTATGGAAGGTGGGGGATGTATAATAAATTGTGCATACCTCTCAACATGTCCCATTCCAGGAGGGACAAAATGATCTCTACCTGGACATCCCACTTAATATATGATTGTCATCACCTGTGTTTGAACTATTTAATCAATATAAAAGTACTTCAACACAGGTAATTGCAATTATAAATTAAGAAGGAAGTCCAGCTAGAGAGCATTTTGTACCTCCTGGAATGGGTCATGGTGGGAGGTATAGATTGTGTATATTAAATTTAAACCAATGGTGTATATTAGTTTTAACTAATAGTTTAATAATGCTGGGGTACTGTTTATAGCTCCACCTTATTGAAACACAACTATTTTATAAACTTTTCTTATAGTGGAACAAAGACAACTTAACCTTAAAATATAGAAAAATAAATTAATTTATCTTATCACATGCAACAATAGCAGCAGCCTCTGTACTGCTTACACACTGGGACAGGACTCAGGAGGACTCTCTGTGTGTACCTCTATCTCTAGACTCAAAAAGTTTAGTTGCATAACAGTTTACACAGGACTTAGACACGCAGCTGGGGAAGAGAAGCTGGGATCCCTGTGTCACTTACAGCTATTTCCACCTTCCTATCTCTCTGGTCAGAAAGCTCTGTCTGTAGCTCATGAAACATGATATTCCTGTGTCTCTGCCTGCACTGCATACTGTCCTCGCATTCTGGCTGCTGGTTCTGCTGCTGCCTAAGAGGGAAAGCTAGTGATGTCAGTGTGCTCTGGCCAGGTGGCCCCCTGAAAAGGGGGGGCCCGGGGTACAGTATGCCCTGCACCCCCCCTTAATCTGGCTATGCTGAGGACTGCAGTTGGGAAACACTGGGCTAGCCTGTTTAATGGTGGGTACACACTGTACCATGTGTACCCGTGGATGCGACGAACGATCCGAGGGCTGACATATTGAGCGGCCATACACATGGAGCAATCTGTTGCAAGACTGCCTGCTAGGCTGCCCCTGCCCCCACACCCTGTGGGTAACGATATTGCCCAGGGCTATCCTATTATCCCTGATAAATCGGCACGAGCTGCGGTTTATCGGGGTTTTGTGTTACCATCTGCTGGCTCCTGACAGCTCCGGCTCCCCAGTTTCATGACCGCTGCCCCGTCACGTGACCAAGACCGGAGGAAGAAGGTTGATGCGGGTCACGGTGCTGCTCTGGCTTTTCCGCCAGGGGGTCACGGCGCTAAGTGCCGGCTCTCGGGCACCCTCACTGAAGTCCCAGCCTGCTGCTGCGGGCATGGGACACTGGTCGCCAAAATCCCCGATAAGCACCGTCTTTTTGGGTCCTCGGTGGCGAAAACACACAGGTTTCGCTGAACCTGTGTGATTTTGCGCAAAAAACCCCGCACAATTTTTTTTTTTGAAGCATCGAGGGAAAAACGTGAAAATCTCCAGATGCTTCATGGTGGGTGATAGGATACTGCACTAAAGCTGACGTTATTCATAGAAAACAAAAATGCTGAAATCTTTTTTTCTAATTGGCATATAATTTCTTTATTTTACACTGTAATCACGATTTCTAGCTCCACTATCCATGTGTGATCCTTCAAGCAGTCAGGGCCAGTATCCATGTGTGACCAAATCTGAGAAGGTGGGTCAGAACATGGAGCAGCTCCAGGGGAGAGATGGGTGGCTGCAAGGGACGCCCTGCTTAGTACCGCTGGCCATGCCTGTATAGCGGTGCATCAGGCAGTGTGAGGTTACTACTGCAGCGCAGTCTCCACTCTCTGGCTGCCTTTTGTGCCACTCTGTTGCACTAATACAGGTGCAGTCAGCGGTAGTGGGCAGAGCAATGGAAGAAAATAGAGATTGTAGATTTGGGCCCCTCTGTCAAGCCCAGGTAAATAGAACCCCCCTCGCGTCCCCATCTCTGTGCCACTGAGCAGAGTCACTTGTGCACAAATGCACCAAAAAGTGTAATGACTTGTATTGCTGGGTATTCTTCAGTTGTTCCAGTGATATTTTGTAACTAAATTGTTGAGATAAAGGTCCAAATTTATCAAAGCTCTGAGAGAGAGAGAAGGTACCAACCGATCCGCTTCTGTCAATCTACCAGCTCTGTTTGAAAATTGAGTTAGGAGCGGATTGGTTGGTACTGGTATCCAGATGATAACTAGACAGTGTAAAGATTTATTATCCACGTGGACTATGATTGGGAATAGTAACCTATGACAAGCGAATCAGAGCGAGCCACCTTACCCATAGTGTAATGAGCCCGTGAGGGTAGATGTTTGTGGTCACATATGATAAAACGTACAAGATTTCACCCCAAAAACTGGAAGAACTTGTGTCGGCCATTTGTGCGTTGGCTGGTGTAACCGACAGCCTGTTGGCTGTCTACATAAATACTGTAGATCTTCTATACCGCACCTGAATTAAGCAGCTTTTTATTTTTTCATTTTGTTTTGTTTTTACAGCGGTCTGTTTTTGTACAGAATAGAGTAAAATGTGACAAAATCCATGGATTAGGGGAAATGTGGTCTGTGTGGTTGAGATGTTGTAGATTTATAAAACCATTAATTGAAATGGTCTCGACACATTTGTGTATCATAAAAGTGCATTAAAAAAGGTTGAAAGTGTAATGAACTGTAATTGGAAACAATTAAAAAAAGCTATATTAAATAAATAAATTGGATTTGTGTATGTAAAAACATACTATGTGGGTGGGTGGCAAGATGAGAGAGGTTGGGAACCACTGAGATGAGGGGAAGGAAATGTATCACGCCTTCTTAAAGTGGAGAAGTTGCCCACAGAAACCAGTTGGCTACTAGCTATCATTTATCATGTACAGTCTATAAAATGAGAGGTTGAAGCTGATTGGTTGCCGTGATTGGTTCTCCACTCTTTACCAATTTTGGTATATTGCGCCTTAATTTTCAAGAACAAAAATGTTTCTTCCTGGTATATGACTTTGTTCTGTAGTCCTTGTATGGCTTGTTCTTGTGTCCAATGAATGTACCATGTGTTTTATAACCTTAGCATGAGGCGCCATTACTGGTCACAAGGTATGGGACCCAAAAGAGAGAACAACCGTAATTTTCGGAGAAAGAATTCACAGAGGAGATTTAATGACAGGTGCGTTCAGTGGAGTTCTTCTTGTACCTTAACTGTATCGGTTTCATCTCCATTGTAGCTGGTAAGAATTTTTGTTATAAATGTGCTTAGGTTGCATTTGTAACACTGGGAGACGCAAGCTGCAGCAGTCATTGGTAAAGTAGTTAATCTGACTGCTGCTTGATCATCTTATTTTCTGAACTGGGGCCATTATGGAAATGAGTCCACAAAGTATTTAGCAGTTGTCATTGGGAGTAAAAACCAAGTGCAGAGCTGTTCAGCTAATAAGTTTTCCAACACTGTTCCAATCTGGGCCAGACCTAGGACAGCCCCTGTTCCCACTGCGGGTCCCACCTGGGTTATTCCCGGGTCAGTGCGGTTTACACTGCATACAGGTGCAGTCTCTCTTCTCCCGGCACTTGGAGATGTTATTGGCGATGGCTGCAGCCCCGACCACTGTGTGTGTGTGTGTGTGTGTGTGTGTGTGTGTGTGTATCGCTTAGCACATGTTGCAGTGTATGTGTTGGCTTGTTATCCTGTGGATGGGCAGTGCTGTGTGTATTAAACCGCCACATGGCACCAGAAATTCAGCATTAAGCTTCACTTTTCTTCTAAGCTTGCACCGAGACTCCTGAGAAGCTAGCCAATGGGAGTCGAGTGGGGCAATCCTAATGCTGCTGAATCCCCGGTGATGCATGGTGGCTTAATACACCCCCCCCCCCCCGATAGCCAGCATACATATTACATACAGCATAACATATTTAGATGTGGCCAGTGTGTCCCCCTTACCCCCGGCACTGTGCTATTATGCTGCAGCCACCGCTGGATGCTATCATCACCAAGCATCAGGAAATCTGGGTCTCCCCGTGCTGTAAATGGGACCCAGGGTCAGAAT